>NW_012109308.1:1508876-1565150 GCF_000951045.1 Mandrillus leucophaeus | reverse complement strand
GCTTTGTTTACCTACTTAAGCCTCAGCAATGGTGGGCGCCCTTCCCCTAGCCTGGCTGCTGCCTTGCGGTTAGATCACAGACGGCTGTGCTAGCAATGAGGGAGGCTCCGTGGGTGTGGGACCCTCCCGGCCAGGTGTGGGATATAATCTCCTGGTGTGCCCATTTGCTAAGACCCTTGGTAAAGTGCAGTATTGGGGTGGGAGTTACCCGATTTTCCAGGTGCTGTGTGTCTCAATTCCCCTGGCTAGGAAAAGGGATTCCCTTCCCCCTTGCGCTTCCCAGGGCCTCGCCCTGCTTCAGCTCTCGCTGGTCACACGGGGTCCTTGGGGTGGGCTACCCAAGGTACTGGGGAAAGGCCACAGGGAGAAGGAAACCTCCAGCTGCACTCTGTAACAATTTGAACCAATCGAGAGGTCTCCTGGCTAGAACTCAGGGGAGGGCGTGAATCCCGTGTGCCAACTCCACAGGTGGGGTAGCAGGAAAGTCCCACTTGCTTTTGCAACTGGGAGGGGGGTAGAGCCTGGGACAAGTTCTCCGCCCTGCTCACCCAGTGCCTGGAAACAGACTTGGTGCTATTGGAGGAGGGGCACAGTGGGAATGAGACCGGCCCTCTGGGTTGCATGGATACTGGGCGACTGCTGGCTGGCTTTCCCCCACTTCCCTGGTAGCCTGCATGAAAAAGTAAAGGCAACCGTAATTGTCCAGGGAACGTAACTCCATTGACCTGGGAACCACACTCCCATTCCCCACAGTAGGCACACCAAGCTGTGCCTAAGGAGAGTCTGAACTCAGACGCACCTAGCCCTGCCCCCCACCTAATGGTCCTTCCCTACCCACCCTAGTAGCTGAAGATAAAGGGCATATACTCTTGGGAGTTCCAGGGTCCTGCCAACTGTCTGTTCCTCCCCATTCTACCACAGCTGTGGCTCTCTTGAAAGTGCCACCTCCCAGCAGGAGGCCAACCAGTACAAAAATAGTGCATTAAACAACCAAAGCTAAGGCTCTTCAGAGAGTCCATTTCACCTCCCTGCCATTTCCACTGGAACAGGTGCTGGTATCCACAGCTGAGAGATCCAGATGGCTGACATCACAGGATTCTGTGCAGACAACCTCCAGTACCAGCCCGGAGCCTGGTAGAATTGCTGGGTGGCTGGATCAAGAAGAGAGATAATAATCAGCTGAACTACAGCTCAGCTCTCAGGAAGCCACATCCCTAGGAAAAGAGGAGTACTACATCAAGAGAACATTCCGTGGGACAAGAGAATCTGAATAACAGCCTTGAACCCTAGACCTAGAACCCTAGGTCTGGCAGACCCTACCCAAATGAGAAGAAACCAGAAAACCAACTCTGGTGAGATGACAAAACAAGGTTCTTTAACACCCCCAGAAAATCGCACTAGCTTATAAGCAATAGATCCAAACCAAGAAGAAATCACTGATTTACCTGAAAAAGAAAGAAGAAAGTTAGTTATTAAACTAATCATGGAGGCACCAGAGAAAGGCAAAGCCCAGTGTAAAGAAGTCAAAAAATGATACAAAAACATGAGGGGAGAAATGTTCAATGAAATAGCATAAATAAAAAACAATCAAAACTTCAGGAAAAAAATGGATGCACTTATAGAAATGCAAAATGCTCTGGAAAGTCTCTGCAATGGGATCAAACAAGCAGAAGAACTTCAGAGCTCGAAGACAAGGTTTTCAAATTAACCTAATTCAACAAAGACACAGAAAAAGCAATGAGAAAATATGAACAAAGCCTCTAGGAAGTCGGGAATTATGTTAAACGACCAAGTCTAAGAATAATCAATGTTCCTGAGGAAGAAGAGAAATTTAAAAGTTTGGAAAATGTTTTTGGGGAAATAATAGAGGAAAACTCCCTCGGCCTTGCTAGAGACCTAGACATCCTAATACAAGAAACTCAAAGAACACCTGGGGCCAGGCGCGGTGGCTCACGCCTGTAATCCCAGCACTTTGGGAGGCTGAGGCAGGTGGATCACAAGATCAGGAGATCGAGACCATCCTGGCTAACATGGTGAAACCTCGTCTCTACTAAAAGTACAAAAAATTAGCCAGGTGTGTTGGCACATGCTTGTAGTCCCAGCTACTCAGGAGGTTGAGGCAGGAGAATGGTGTGAACCCAGGAGATGGAGCTTGCGTGAGCCGAGATCACGCCACTGCACTCCAACCTGGGTGACAGAGTGAGACTGTGTCGTAAAAACAAAATAAAACAAACAAAAACAAAAAAACAAAACACCTGGGAAATTCATTACAAAAAGATAATTGCCTAGGCACATTGTCATCAGGGTATCTAAAGTTAAGACAAAGGAAAGAATCTTAGAAGCTGTGAGACAAAAGCACCAGGTAGCCTACAAGGAAAACCTATCAGATTAACAGCAGATTTCTCAGCAGAAATCCTACAAGCTAGAAGGGATTGGGACCCTATATTCAGCCTCATTAAACAAAATAATTATCAGCCAAGAATTCTGCATCCAGAGAAAGTAAGCTTAATAAGTGAAGAAAAGATACAGTCTCTTTCAGATGAACAAATGCTGAGAGATTTCGCCACTACAAAGCCAGCACTATAAGAACTGCTAAAAGGACCTCTAAATCTTGAAACAAATCCAAGAAACACATCAAAACAGAACTTCTTTAAAGCATAAATCTCACAGGACCTTTAAAACAAAAATACAATTAAAAAAACCACAACGCATACAGGCAACAAATAGCACGATAAATTGAGTGGTACCTCACACCTCAATAGTAATGTTGAATGTAAATGGTTGAAATGCTCCACTTAAAAGATACAGAATTGCAGAATGGATAAGAATTCACCAATCATCTGCTGCCTTCAAGAGACCCACCTAACACATAAGGAATCACATAACCTTTAGGTAAAGGGGTGGAAAAAGACATTCCATGCAAATGGACACCAAAAGTGAGCAGGAGTAGCTATTCTTATATCAGACAAAACAAATTTTAAAGCAATAGCAGTTAAAAAAGACAAAGAGGAATATTATATAATGACAAAAAAGCCTTGTCCAACAGGAAAATATCACAATCCTAAATATATATGCACCTGACACTGGGGCTCCCAAATTTATAAAACAATTACTAATAGACCTAAGAAATGAGATAGACAGCAACACAATAACAGTGGGGGACTTCAATACTCCACTGACAGCACTAGACAGGTCATCAAGATGGAAAATCAACAGAGAAACAATGGATTTAAACTACACCCTGGAACAAATAGACTTAACAGATATTTACAGAACATTCTACCTAACAACCACATAATATATATTCTATTCATCAGCGCATGAAACTTTCTCCAAGATAGACCATATGATAGGCCACGAAATGAACCTCAATAAATTTATGAAAATCGGAATTATATCAAGTACTCCCTCAGACCACAGTGGGATAAAACTGGAAATCAACTTCAAAAGGAACCTTCAAAACCATGGAAATTAAATAACCTGCTCCTGAATGATCATTGGGTCAAAAATGAAACCAAGATGGAAATTTAAAAATTCTTCTAACTGAAATACAGTAGTGACACAATCTATCAAAACCTCTGGGACACAACAAAGGTGGTGTTAAGAGGAAAGTTCATAGCCTTGAATGCCTGCATCAAAAAGTCTAAAAGAGCACTAAATGACAATCTAAGGTCACACCTCAAGGAACTAGAGAAACAAGAACAGACCAAACTCAAACACAGCAGAAGAAAGGGAATAACTAACATCAGAGCAGAACTAAATGAAATTGAAACAAACAAACAAACAAAATACAAAGGATAATGAAACAAACAAAAAAACTGGTTCTTTGAAAAGATAAATAAAATTGATAGACCATTAGCAAGATTTACCAAGAAAAGAAGAGAGAAGATCTAAATAAGTTCAATTAGAAAGGAGATGGGAGATACTACAACTGACAACACAGAAATACAAAAGATCATTCAAGGCTGCTATGAACACCTTTATGTGCGTAAACTAGAAAACCCACAGGAGATGGATGAATTCCTGGAAAGATACAACCCTCCTAGCTTAAATCAGGAAGAATTAGATACCTTGAACAGATCATTAAAAAGCAGTGAGATTAAAATGGTAATTTAAAAATTACCAACAAAAAAAAGTCAAGGACCAGACGTATTCACAGCAGAATTCCACCAGACATTCAAAGAATTGGTATCAATCCCATTGACATTATTCCACAAGATAGAAGAAGAGGCAATCCTCCCCAAATCATTCTATGAAACCAGGGTCATCCTAATACCAAAACCAGGAAAGAACGTAACCAAAAAAGAAAACTACGGGTGGGCACGGTGGCTCACACCTGTAATCTTAGCACTTTGGGAGACTGAAATGGGTGGATCACCTGAGGTCAGGAGCTCGAGACCAGCCTGGCTAACATGGTGAAACCCCATCTCTACAAAAATACAAAAATCAGATGGGCATGGTGGCACATGCCTGTAATCCCAGCTACTCGGGAGGCTGAAGCAGGAGAATCGCTTGAACCTGCAGGGTGGAGGTTGCAGTGAGCCAAGATCACACCACTTCACTCCAGCCTGGGTGAAAAAGTGAAACTCCATCTCAAAAAAATAAGAAAAGAAAACTACAGACCAATATCCCTGATTAACATAGATGCAAAAATCCTTAACAAAATGCTAGCTAACTGAATCCTACAACATACCAAAAATATAATCCACCATGATCAAGTGGGTTTCACACCAGGGATGCAGGGATGGTTTATATGCAAGTCAATAAATGTAATACACCACATAAACAGAATTAAAAAGAAAAATCACATGATCATCTCAATAGATGCAGAAAAAGCGTTCAACAAAATCCAGCATCCCTTTATGATTAAAACTTTCAAGTCAGCTTCATCCCTGGGATGCAAGGCTAGTTCAACATATGCAAATCAATAAAAGTAATCCATCACATAAACAGAACCAATGACAAAAACCACATGATTATCTCAACAGATGCAGAAAAGTCCTTCGATAAAATTCAACATCACTTTATACTAAAAACTCAATAATCTAGGTATTGATGGAACATATCTCAAAATAATAAAAGCTATTTATGACAAACCCACAGCCAGTATCACACTGAATGGGCAAAAGCTGGAAGCGATCCCTTTGAAAACCGGCACAAAACAAGGATGCCCTCTCTCACCACTCCTATTCAACATAGTATTGGAAGTTCTGGCCAAGGCAATCAGGCAAGAGAAAGAAATAAAAGGTATGTGAATAGGAAGATAGGAAGTCAAATTGTCTCTGTTTGCAGATGATATGATTGTACGTTTAGAAAACCCCATTGTCTCAGCCCCAAGTCTCCTTAAGCTAATAAGCAACTTCAGCAAAGTCTCAGGATACAAAATCAATGTGCAAAAATCACAAGCATTCCTATACACCAATAATAGACAGAGAGCCATATGAGTGAACTCCCATTCACAATTGCTACACAGAGAATAAAATACCTAGGAATATACTTTACAAGGGATGTGAAGGACCTCTTGAAGGAGAACTACAAACCACTGCTCAAGGAAATAAGAGGACACAAACAAATGGAAAAACAGTCCATGCTCATGGATAGGAAGAATCAATATTGTGAAAATGGTCAGGCTGCCCAAAATAATTTATAGATCCAGTGCTATCCCCATCAAACTACCATTGACCTTCTTCACAGAATTAGAAAAGCCTACTTTAAATTTCATATGGAACCAAAAAAGAGTCCATATAGCCAAGACAATCCTAAGCAAAAAGAACAAAGCTAAAGGCATCAATCACACTACCTGACTTCAAACTATACTATAAGGCTACAGTAACCAAAACAGAATGGTATTGGTACCAAAACAGATATATAGACCAATGGAACAGAACAGAGACCTCAGAAATAACATCACACATCTACAACCATCTGACCTTTGGCAAACCTGCCAAAAACAAGCAATGGGGAAATGATTCCCTATTTAATAAATGGTGTTGGGAAAACTGGCCAGACACATGCAGAAAACTGAAACTGGCCCCTTCCTTACATCTTATACAAAAACTAACTGAAGATGAATTAAAGACTAAATGTAAGGCCCAAAACCATAAAAACCCTACAAGAAAACCTAGGCAATACCATTCGGGACAAAGGCATGGGCAAAGACTTCATGACTAAAACACCAAAAGCAATGGCAACAAAAGCCAAAATTGACAGATGGGATCTAATCAAACTAAAGAGCTTCTGCACAGCAAAAGAAACTATCATCAGAGTGAACAGGCAACCTACAGAATGGGAGAAAACTTTTGCAATCTATTCATCTGACAAAGGGCTAATATCCAGAATCTACATGGAACTTAAACAAATTTACAAGAAGAAAACAAACAACCCCATCAAAAAGTGGGCAAAGGATATGAACAGACACTTCTCAAAAAAAGACATTTATGCAGCCAGCAAACATATGAAAAAAAAAACCCTCAAAACCCCAATGAGATACCATCTCACACCAGTTAGAATGGTGATCATTTAAAAAGTCTGGAACAACAGATGCTGGAGAGGATGTGGAGAAACAGGAACACTTTTACACTGTTGGTGGGAGTGTAAATTAGTTCAACCATTGTGGAAGACAGTGTGGTGATTCCTCAAGCATCTAGAACCAGAAATACCATTTGACCCAACAATCCCATTACTGGGTATATGCCCAAAGGATTATAAATCATTCTATTATAAAGACACATGCACACGTATGTTTATTGCAGCACTATAGCAAAGTGCTCACAATAACAAAGACTTGGAACCAACCCGAATGCCCATCAATGGTAGTCTGGATAAAGAAAATGTGGCACATATACACCATGGAATACTATGAAGCCATAAAAAAAGGATAAGTTCGTGTCCTTTGCTGGAACATGAATGAAGCTGGAAACCATCATTCTCCGCAAACTAACACAGGAACAACACACACAAAAAAAAACCAGCACCACATGTTCTAACTCTAAAGTGGGAGTTGAACAATGAGAACACACAGACAAAGGGAGGGGAACGTCACACACTGGGGACTATTGGGGGTGGGAAGTTAGGTGAGGGATAGCATTAGGAGAAATACCTAATGTAGATGACGAGTCGAGGAGTGCAGCAAACCACCATGGCACGTGTATACCTATGTAACAAACCTGCATGTTCTGCACATGTATCCCAGAACATAAAGTATATTAAAAAACAAAAAAAACCTCTCAGCAAAATCAGCATACAAGGGACGTACCTCAATGTAATAAAAGCTACCTTTGACCAAACCACAGCCAATGTAATAATGAATGGGGAAAAGTTGAAAGCATTCCCTCTGAGAATGGGAACAAGATAAGGATGCCCACTCTCACCACTTCTAGTCAACATAGTACTGGAAGTCCTAGCCAGAGCAATCAGACAAGAGAAAGAAATAAAGGGTATCCAAATTGGTAAAGAGGAAATCAAACTGTCATTGTTTGCTGATGATATGATTGTTTACCTAGAAAACCCTCCAGAAAGTTCCTACTGATAAAAAAAATTTTCAGCAAAGTTTCTGGATACAAAATTGATGTATACGAATCAGCAGCTCTGCTATACACCAACAGTGACCAAGCTGAGAATCATATCAAGAACTCAACCCCTTTTACAGCAGCTGTAAAAAATAACATACTTAGGAATATACCTAATCAAGGAGGTGAAAGACCTCTATAAGGAAAACTACAAAACACTGCTGAAAGAAATCATAGACGACACAAATGGAAACACATCCTATGCCCATGGATGGGTAGAGTCAATATTGTGAAAATAACCAAACTGCCAAAAGCAATCTCCCAATTCAATGCAATTCCATAAAATTACCACCATCGGCTGGGCGTGGTGGCTCACGCCTGTAATCCCAGCACTTTGGGAGGCCAAGGTGGGCAGATCACGAGGTCAGGAGATCAAGACAATTCTGGCCAACATGGTGAAACCTTGTCTACTAAAAATACAAAAATTAGCTGGGCATGGTGAACGTGCCTGTAGCTACTCAGGAGGCTGAAGCAGGAGAATCACTTTAACCTGGGAGGTGGAGGTTGCAGTGAGCTGAGATCACACCACTGCACTCCAGCCTGGCGACAGAATGAGACTCCGTCAAAAAATAAACAAACAAAGAAACAAAACACCAATGAACAAAAAAAAAACCCCACCATAATTCTTCACAGAACTAGAAAAAACAATCCTAAAATTCATATAGAACCAAAAAAGAGCTCATACAGTCAAAGCAAGACTAAGCAAAAAGAACAAATCTGTAGGCATCACATTACCTGATTTCAAATTATACTATAAGGCTATAGTTACCAAAATAGTATAGTACTGGTATAAAAATAGGCACATAGGCCAATGGAACTGAATAGAGAACCCAGAAATAAACCTAAATACTTATAGTCAACTGATCTTCTACAAAGCAAACAAAAACATGAAGTGGGGAAAGGACACCCTATTCAACACATTGTGCTGGGATTATTGACAAGCCACATGTAGGAGACTGAAACTGGATCCTCATCTCTCACCTTATACAAAGATCAACTCAAGATGGATGAAGGACTTCAATCTAAGACCTGAAACTAAAAATTCCAGAAAATTTAGAAAATTTTCAGATAAAATACACTTTATTTCTTTTAAATGTTTTATTTCCATAGGTTATTGGGGAATAGGTGGTGGTTGGTTACGTGAGTTCTTTAGTGGTAATTTGTGAGATTTGGGTGCACCCATCACCCAAGCAGTATACAGGGCACACAATTTGTAGTCTTTTATCCCTCACCCCACTTCTAGAAAAATTCTAGAAAATTCTAGAAAAACCCTTCTAGATATTGGCTTAGGCAAGGATTTCATGACAAATAACCCAAAAGCAAATGCAATAAAAAGCAAAGATAAATTGCTGGGACTTAATTAAACTAAAGAGCTTTTGCATGGCAAAAGCAACAGTCAGCAGAATAAATAGACAACCCACAGAGTGTGAGAAAATCTTCACAATGTATACATCTGCAAATGACTAATATTCAGAGTCTATAAGGAACTCAAACAAATTAGCAAGGAAAAAACAATCCCATCAAAAAGTGGGTTAAGGACATGAATAGACAGTTATCAAAAGAAAGTATACAAATGGCCAACAAATATGAAAAAATGCTCACCATCACTAATGATCAGGGAAATGCAAATCAAAACCACAATGTGATACTACCTTACTCCTGCAAGTATGGCCATTAAAAAAAAAAAGAAAAAATAATAGATGTTGGCATGGATGTGGTGAACAGTCAACACTTCTACACTGCTGGTGGGAATGTAAACTAGTGCAACCCCTATGGAAAACAGTGTAGAGATTCCTTAAAGAACTACAAGTAGAACTGCCATTTGATCCAGAAATCCCACTACTAGGTATCTACCCAGAGGGACAGAAGTCATTATACAAAAAAGATACTTGCACACGCATGTTTTTAGCAGCACAATTCGCAATTGCAAAAATGTGGAACCAACCCAAATGCCCATCAATCGACAAGTGGATAAAGAAACTGTGGTATACATATATACAATGAAATACTACTCAGCCGTAAAAAGGAATGAACTAATGGCATTCGCAGAGACCTGGATGAGATTGGAGACTATTATTCTAAGTGCAGTAACTCAGGAATGGAAAACCAAACACTGAATGTTCTCGCTCATAAGTAGAAGCTAAGCTATGAGGATGCAAAGGCATAAGAATGACACAATGGACTTTGGGGACTCAGGGGGAAAGGGCAGGAAAGGTGGTGAGGGATAAAAGACTACAAATTGTGTGCACTTTATACTGCTTGGGTGATGGGTGCACCCAAATTTCACAAATTACCACTAAAGAACTCACGTAACCAACCACCACCTATTCCCCAATAATGTATGGAAATAAAAAATTTAAAAGAAGTAAAATGTATTTTATCTGAAAAAATAAAAATGAAAAATAATAATAATGTACTGTGTACTTGACATTTGCTAAGAGAGAGTTTAAGTATTCTCACTGGACACACACACGTGCAGGTGCACCTACACATGCACACATGTGCAAGGTTAACTGTGCAGTGATGGATATGTTAATTTGCTTGATTGTGGTAATCATTTCACAAAGCATACACATATCAAAACATCACATTGTACACTTTGAATCCTTGATACAGCTGAAAAGAATAAAAAAGAAAAAAGAGAAAATGTCCCATATTTATAATTAAAAACATTAAATTTCATGAGAATAAAATTGGAGAGACATGGCTTATCAGCAGTAAATGTGAAAATGACTTTGGAATTTAAGTTGATTGCAAACTCAGTATGAATCACCAATATGGCATGTCTACCATTTAACTTTTGGCTGCATTCTAAGAAGCTTTGCATCACATATAATGAAGTCGATGGTCTCAAAGTGTTCCGGGCTGGTCAGTTGGTGCCTCACAACCCTGTGATGTAGGCATTATTTCATTTACAAAAGAGCCTGAAGCCACCAAATTTGCCAAAGGCCAAAGGACTACATGATGGAACTGGCTTAATAAACAGGCTAATTGGTGCTAGGACATGGGCAATACACTTCACATGCATAATATATTTGAATACAACAATGGCTTGTGATGGTTTTTGTTATTTATCCCTTTTGTACAGATGAGAAAACTGAGACAGAGGTAGATAAAGCAACCTGCTCAAGCTCATAGTAAGTGACTGAGGTCAGATTAAAACCCAGGACTATTTGATTTAACCACTGAGCTACGCTGCCTCTCTCAGAGAAACAAAGAATTTTCTACCAGTGAAATCTTTTAAAAAATGTCTCAAGTGGTTCAAGTAGAGGCCGGTGGTCCCTGTGTGTGGGTAGAGCTGTAAACTGAGATACTTGGAAATTCCTAGCCTTTATGATTCTGTCCATTTGGTCTTTGGAATGCATTTTTCACAGGATGTACTGAACACCAACTCAATGCTAATCAGTAAGCAATTGTTGACCTGAGTGCAATAGAACTCCACTTTCTAAAAGGGGACCAACTCGGTGCATTGCTGTGGGAGTTGTGGCTTTGCAAGTGAGCTTTCTAGCTATTTGTGTCAAAGCTGAATTAGAGGGAGGCAGGCTTCCCAGCGCAGCTAGCAATTAGAGTTCAACCCACAAATTCCTGCACTGGGCTGGCTGCTTTTGTGGGAAGGACAGGAAAGGAGGCACCTTCAAGGGACAGTGGAACAGAACAGAGGCAGCAGCGGGTAGCAGCCCCAGGAGCTGTGGGCACAAGAACAGCCTGGACAGCTGGCCTCAGTCTTGATTTGGATAAAGATGTTTATTCTGCTCTGCCTCCCAGGCCTCTCCCTTCCTGCCCTAAGGGCCATCCACTGGAGTGACTGACGAGGTGATTAATTAGATACAGACTCGCAGACCCAGCCAAGAAGTGTTCTCAGACTGAGGTTCACATGGGGGGTTAGAGATATCCTGCCAGCAGCACTATATAGATCGCCTCCCTCTTTGCCCTCTCCTGTAGTCTAAAGGTCATGATCCATGAAAAAGTCTGAATCAAATGCCTACCACCCCAAGGTGATGCCTGAGCACAGAATTAGCTGGTGTCATGGAAATGGTGATGTACAGAGCATGGAACTCAAGGCTTGATCGTTGGGGTGGGAGTGGGGGGATCCCTGGGAGCCAGTGCTCTCAGAGGATCAGGCATAGATTGTCCAGTTGGTTTCTGGAGGGAGTATAAAAAGGCCCTTTTGCTCAACACCCACCCCACTGTTTTTCTTAAATAAACAAACAAACACTCAAATAATCACCTCCTTGGTCAAAGCAGTGGTTCTCAAACATTTTCATCTCAGTCCCCTTTTTACTATTAAAAATAATCGAGGACCCCAAAAAGGACTTTTGTGTCATGAGTTTTATCTCTCCATATTAACCATATTTGAAATTAAAACTGAGAAATTTTAAAAATAAAAATGTATTAGTTCATTTAAAAATAATCCACCATTATATGTAAACATAAATTATTTTTTTCAGAAAAATAATAACTATATATTTTCCAAAACAAAAATATTTGGCAAGAAGACTGGCATTGTTTTACATTTTTTAGGATCTCTTGAATGTCTAGCTTAATGGGAGGCAGCTGGATTTCAATATCTGCTCCTGCTTTCAATCTGTTGTGATATGTTGTTTGGGTTGGAGGTTATGAAGAAAGTCTGGCCTCACACAGTATGTAATTGGAAAAGAGAGAAGTATTTCAATAGCCTCTTTGGTAACTGTGGAGATTCTTTTTTTTTTTTTTTTTTTTTTTTTCTTGAACTACACCAAACAGGTTAGTTGCACTGTGGGATCTGCATCCATATTGGTGAACTTCTAAAACTCTGTTTTGTTTCATTAAAATCTAATGAAAACTTAGGCAATATCATTCAGGACAAAGGCATGGGCAAGGACTTCATGACTAAAACACCAAAAGCAATGGCAACAAAAGCCTAAATAGACAAATGGGATCTAATTAAACTAAAGAGCTTCTGCACAGCAAAAGAAACTATCATCAGAGTGAACATGCAACCTACAGAATGGGAGAAAATTTTTGCAATCTATCCATCTGACAAAGGGCTAATATCCAGAATCTACAAAGAAAAACAAATTTACAAGAAAAAATCAAACAACCCCATCAAAAAGTGGGCAAAGGATATGAACAGACACCATTCAAAAGAAGACATTTATGCAGCCAACAGACACATGAAAAAATGCTCATCATCACCGGTCACCAGAGAAATGCAAATCAAAACCACAATGAGATACCATGTTAGAATGATGATCATTAAAAAGTCAGGAAACAACAGGTGCTGGAGAGGATGTGGAGAAATAGGAACACTTTTACACTGTTGGTGGGAGTGTAAACTAGTTCAACCATTGTGGAAGACAGTGTGGTGATTCCTCAAAGATCTGGAACTGGAAATACCATTTGACCCAGCAATCCCATTACTGGGCATCAAACCCAATTATAAATCACGCTACTATAAAGACACATGCACACATATGTTTATTGCGGCACTATTCACAATAGCAAAGACTTGGAACCAAACCAAATGTCCATCAGTGATAGACTGGATAAAGAAAATTTGGCACATATACACCATGGAATACTACACAGCCATAAAAAAGGATGAGTTCATGTCCTTTGTGGTGACATGGATGAAGCTGGAAACCATCATTCTGAGCAAACTATCGCAAGGACAGAAAACCAAACACCACATGTTCTCACTCATAGGTGGGAACTGAACAATGAGAACACTTGGACACAGTGGGGAGAACATCACACACCAGGGCCTGTCATGGGGTGGTGGTATGTGGGAGGGATAGCATTAGGAGAAATACCTAATGTAAATGACGAGTTAATGGGTGCAGCAAACCAATACAGCACATGTATACATATGTAACAAACCTGCATGTGGTTTGTTCTCTAGAACTTAAAGTATAATAAAATAAATAAGTAAAATGAGAACTATTCGTTTAAAATAAAATCTATTGATCTGTCTTGAACTGTGAATGAATCCTTTTTGGGGAGAGGGGCTTAGAATTTTATTGTTGGTTTACACTTCCATAAATATTTTGTACTAAAAACTCTATGAATGGGTACTTGGATTTCTGCAAGTATAAAATCTCAGAGGTAGGACTGCTGGACCAAAGACATGTTTTTGTTTTTGTTTTTTAAATTCTCACAAACAGCTATACAAATTCACATCTACACAAATGATGGATCGGGGCACCCCTCTTCCCACATCCTCACCAGCCCTTGTAGTTAGCAGTCTTTTTAATGTGCACCAGTCTGATGGATAAGAAATGGCATCTTAGTGTGACTTTAATTTGTATTGTCCTGTTTACTAGTAAGTATCTTTCCATCGGCTATGAGTTTGTTCTTAATTTGAGTTTGTGAGACAGAATGGTATTTAAGTTTGTGAGGCAGAATGGTATTGATGATGTTAAGCATATTTGTTGGCTCTCTGGATTTCCCATTCAACTGTTATTCCTATCCTTTCCCTGTTTGTTTCCTCAGGTTTGTCTTTGCACTATGAATGTGCTGGAGTTCAGTGCAGGGTATTTATTTTTGACATTTTTTTAAGTTCTGGAGGACCTGTGCAGGATGTGTGGGTTTGTTACATAAGTAACCATGTGCCATGGTGGTTTGCTGCACCTATTACCCATGCATGATTTTCTAACATCAAACACTGACCATTTGAAAATTACTGATTTTCTGAGTTATGTAGATTTTCTAAATGTTGACACAGTTCATTGTATAATATAAAAAAATCACATCTATTAATATCACCACTGATCTTACCAGAAAAAAAAATCTGTAAGTATTGGGAGACTGCCAAGCTCACAGTGGCAGATACAAATTTTTCAAAATTCTAATTTTTGCTTGAACACTCACATTTTATCATTGACATCGAATGCTGTCAGTAGCTTTCCTTGAAACGACAGGCTCACTTTGTTTATTTTTGAGAAAATGTCTGCCAAATACCCAAGTCTGAATAACCAGTTGGCCTGTCAGTCATTTTTTCATGAAAAAAAAAATGGTATTCCATGACAATAGTGGCTAGCTCAACTCACAACTCAATCACACAAGTGCTTTCCCTTGAAAATTTGTTATGCAGCACAAGTGCTTTATGTTTGCATCCCATTTTGTTGCAGAATAAAAAGCATATGCAAGGGTAGAGATGCAATAAAATTAATAATGTTTACTGCTTCATCATAAATATTCTTTAAAAAATGGACTTTTTCCTCTATGAGGATGATGTTGATGAATGCAATGACAGTTGAGTGCCACTACCTTGATTTGTTAAGCTGGCAGTTAGATCCACCATTGCTTTTTCACCATTAGTGCAAATGTTAACACAGTGAAGATGGCAAATAACATCTAAGTATTACTAAGAACATAGTTTTGACTTTGCAGACTTCCTGAAAGGTTTTTAGGGCCCTGGAGACCCCAGACTGTACTTTGATAACCGTTGAGCTAAAGTGTTGAAGAACCTTATTAAAATGCAAATGTCATCTAGAAGGGATGAGTAAAAATATAAACTCTTGGCAGTCACTGACAGCTTCGTGTGGAGGCAAGAGAATGCAGCAAGGCTGACCCTCAACTTTAGGAGTCATCTGAGTTAGAACACCAAATTCCACACTTTCTAGCTCTGTAAATCGTGTAATTTTTGAGGTCTCTCTCTTTCTTTTTGTCTGTAAATGAACATAATGATCCTAAACCTTTATATTTGCTAAAATAATTTAATAGATAGATAAGGGAGTACCTAATGCATAGTTTGTATAATTAACTCAACAATTATTCGCTGGTTTTATAATTTGTGTTCTTATAACCTAGTAAAAGTAGGATAAAATATAGCTAAATATGGCTAGTTTTTTATGGGTTTGGGGAATTGGAAGCTTCCTGGAAGTCACAGGGTAGATATTTCCTGAGTATCAACCAAGATGAGCCTTCTAGGGAGTACACAGAAAAAGGAATGAAGAAGGGACTCAAGGGGTTCCACTTTTTCATGCATTCATTCAGCAAACGTTTGATGATCACCTACTGCATGGTAGTCTCCAATTTTGTCCTAAGAAAGGCCACAACATGATGACAGTAACTGGTAGGGTAGACAGGATGTTGGACTCAAATCAAGGAACCTGGCTTTTGGTCACAGTTTTAAACTGGCTGTGTCACCTGGGGCATGCCCTTTAAGTTCTCTGCAATTCTGTTTCCTTGTTCACAAAATGGGAAAGATAATAAATGCTTCACTGTGATGTTTCAAAGAATAAATGTAAAATGCGGTTAAAGTAGTCTTTCATTTGTGGTGGCTGTGGTTCTTGAAGTGACTCACTTTTTGACGTCTTGAAAAGCAACATCACATGGAAAAAGGAATCCTTTCTGACTTTTTTTGTTGTTTTTTTGAGACAGGGTCTTGCTCTGTCACCCAGGCTTGAGTACAGTGGCTCAATCATGGCTCACTACAGCCTTGACCTCCTGGGCTCAGGTGATTCTCCCACCTCAGCCTCCCGAGGAGGTAGAACTATAGATGCATGCCACCATGCCTGGCTAATTTTTTGTATTTTTCTGTAGAGACAGGTTTTCCCATTTGCTCAGCCTGGTCTCAAACTCCTGGGCTCAAGCAATCTGCCTGCCTCAGCCTCCCAAAGTGCTGGATTGCAGGCATGAGCCATCGCATCCAGCTCTTCTGATTCTTGATCTCGTTGACTCTAAATTAGAATAGTAATACCTGCCTCCTTTTGAGGGGTCTTAGGATGTATAGTATCAAGATAGTTCATATGTAGCACATAGTACGTGCTCAACAAATAGCTACTAGTTATGACTTTGTGGTCGGACAGATACACCTCCCATGGAAGCTGGCATATAGTAAGCCAGGATAATAAGTGAAAGAGAAAAACTTTTATTACAATACCAAATAAAACATATACCTGCAAAGATTTAATATTGATGGATGAAAGTTCTGATCATTTAGAAACTCATTCTGTGGCTAAATCATGGTAAAGGCATCTTCTTCCCTTCCTAGCTTCATTCTCAAGATCTAACCTCCTACCTGTAAGCAATGTTGGAAGCAAAAGAGTTGTATATGTGACTGACTGTGCTGCTCAGAGCAAATGATTAGGCAGAATCTTGGTGAAAGATAAGAAGTAAACATAGGGGAAACAAAAGAATTGAAAGGATTAAGAAAATATGGGAGCAAATAGACAAAGTGGCACCTAAAAAGGGATGTGAGATGCCTCTGTTGACCACCGGGACATGCTCCATGGAGCACCCCAGCCTACAGCTGATATCCCAGGCCTGTCAGATGAGCTGGATGGCACAAGAAGCCTTCTCCACTCTCTACCTCACAGCAGAATGTGGATGAGATGGGAAATGCTACCTAACTCAAAGACCAAACATTCTCCTGGATTCCTCATAGGAGCTTGGCAAGCTGGCAGTTAGTCTATTTGGTTGTGGGCTTTATTTTATGATATTTTACAACAAATATTCATATAGCATTTGCTAAGTTCCAGGAATTACTGTAATTCCTTTATGCATATTAATGTCTGTAATCCCCTAACAACTTTATGAGATAAATCAGAGTGCCTATTTTATAGATGAAGAAACTAAGGCAAAGTAACTTGCCTAAAGTCATTCAATTTTTAAGGGGCAGATTCTCACGAGTCAGAGGAACAAGCCCCAGTGTTCAGACGCCTAACCACCCAGCTCTACCCTTACAAAGGGAGCAAATAGGGACTTCAGTGATTTAGATGCTGGTGACAGTGATCAATGATGATGTGATGGTGAGAAGGAGGAGGATGGTGTTCATTGTCAAGGCAATCTCTGCACCACAAGATAAGATCTACAGACTGCAAACAAAATGAATGCTATTCCCAGTCTTTAAAATGAAAACAGTGTGTTTTAACTCCCAGCTTAATGTGCTGAGGGACCATCTGATGTCTACACAGGGGCAGCTCGGTGGAATAGGAAAGTGAGAGAGCTTATTAATATCTTCTTCCCCTATCCAACCCATTTCCTAAACTCCTCATCCTCCCCAAGACTCCCCGCAGGAAGCAACTAGGCTCACCAAGTTGCTGCCACTGGAGCCCCTAGAGATGGACTTCCAGGAACCAGTCATCTCCTGCTAGAAAACAAATTGCTGGAGGATGGGAGGAAGAGAGATGTGAATTGCATTCGCTTGGGGTTTCTCAGCATGAAATGAATTTTTGGAGTAGATCTAAAGCTATAGTTCACATGATCCAGTGTAACCAAAAAGCCCCCAGAAAACCTTCTTTACTGTGGCTGCTTCTCAAAGAACTCCCTTGTCCAAGAACAGCACTTGGAGTGCTGTGGTCTCCCCATCAGACTCTAGTCATCCAACACTGAAA
Source organism: Mandrillus leucophaeus (assembly GCF_000951045.1). NCBI lineage: Eukaryota > Metazoa > Chordata > Mammalia > Primates > Cercopithecidae > Mandrillus > Mandrillus leucophaeus. The sequence goes on along the minus strand of NW_012109308.1, from coordinate 1,547,263 downwards.
CTGCCTGCTCACCATAAAGGGAGATGAGAAAGAGCCCAAGAGGGTCATCTGAACCTGTAGCTGGAGCCCAGAATCCATGACAGTCCAATTAAATCAGACTTCCTGTGGGTAGGACCACCATTCTTTTATAAAAGCTCTCCAGGTGATCTCTTATGATGACAGGCACTGATAGACAAACTTAAAAATCCTTCTGCACAGCGAGGACTATTCCCGTAGCTTTCTGGTCACTATGGAAGGCTTCCTAGTAGAAGAGGAGGGGTCATCACAGCAGCATTGAAAAAAGCCCAGCCTGTGGAGCTCTGGGTTTAAATTCTGGTTCAGATAGTTATATAGTATACTGTATAATTTAGGCATTATGTTTCTTGGGTACTAAGAAACATGGCAGAGACAAACCAGACATGGGATCTGTCTGGAAATGAAAGGGGCCTGGGGTGGAGCCCAGGTTCTTCTAGTCACCCAGTAGCTGTGTGACTTCACATCTACATCTCTTTATCTGTAGAATGGGTATGTGATTCCTCTCTCGCAGAGGATTGTGGTTTGAGATGATAAATTCTGTAAGTTCAGGGCTGAGCATATGGTAGCTATTATTACAAGGACTTTAGATTCTCTTACATAATCTCCCCACCACACCCCACCAGGCCTGTGGGGTCTGAGATTTCTAAGAAGTTGGGGTAGGCAGGGGCTAGATTTGAGGTAGATTTGAAAAGATCACTGTAATTACTAGGAGCAGCATGCAATTTATACAAAGTATGGAGAGGTCTAATTTACCCTTTGGGAAGACCCCTGTGGCTGCTGTGTGATGAGTAGGTTGGAGATGGGTGAGAATGGAAGCTGGGGGCTAGGGTAGTAGTTCTGGTGGAAATGCCCGAGGTTCAGAGGAAGGCAGTGGCAGGAAAGATGCATAGACATTGTCTCAGTAAATGAGTTTTGAAAGAAGCATGGGGAAGCTTTGTGGAAACATTTCAGGTGAGAGGAAAAAGGCAGCTTAGCATGTTTCCCAGGTTGCTGGTTTGGACTCCTGGGTGGAATATGGGTCTATTTATCAAGATTGGAGAATGGTTTTGGAGGGCAGTTAAAAGTTGAGTTTTAGACATGTAAACTTGGAGATTCATGTGAGTCATTAAGTTGAGAAAACATATAGACAGTTAAGTATGTGGTGTGAAGCTCCAGGGAGAGGACGGGACAGGTGATACACGTTTCTCAGTCATCTTCATAGAAATGGTGCGAATCCGTGAGGACGACCAAGCTCATCTAGGTGAGAATAGAAAGGGAAAATAGAAGCACAGGAAAGGAACTCAGGATGCATCCCTGCAGAACACTCAAAGAAGCCTGCTGTGCTTTCTACGCAGAGTGTAAATTCCCCAAGGTCAAGCATTGTATCTTATATACTCCTTGGCTCCTATTGCCTGACACACGCTTACCAAATATTGAATAAATGAATGAATGAATCAACCAATTAATGAATCAATGAGTGGCTGAAATCGCCAAAAATATCTCTCATCCATATAATCCAGACTGGGGGTGTCCACATGTGTGTTTGTATTTTATGTGACATAGGAGCAGAGAGTTTTGGAGGGAGGACCCAGTCCCTGGGCCAATATGAGGGCTCTTGGTCATTCAGAGAATTATCACTACTGTAGTTGCATGGCTCCCACTGTCTTGCCCGAGGAAGTTATTCAATGTTCAGGCCTCCACACAGACAGGAATTTAAGGCATTAAGAACAAAAATTGTTTCATTTAATTACACACTTTTAACCCATTGGTTCTATTTAATGAGGTTCATCTCTTGAGACACTTTAATCAAGATTCAAAATAATCCTTTTTGAATGAGACTGATATTTCCGCAGAGACCAAGGTGGGGGCTAGTTCATCTCTGATAGCTGTGACCCCCTGCCTGTTTCTGGTCACGTCTTCATGCCCTCTCTGAGCTGTAGCCTCACTCCACTTTAAGACTCAGTGAATTCTCCCATCACTTCTTGTGTAGCTGGCTCCCACAAAGCAGCAGTTCCTCTCCTAGGTTCCCTTTAAAAAAAAGCCACCAGCCACCTGGTTTTGATTTGCCAATAATGGTATGTTAGAGACCCAAAAGGAGGCCATTGAGGCACGGTGGGAAAAAAAAAAAGAAATTATAAGGAAGAATGTTCTAGCTGGTCTCTTTTCTCCTGCCTCTGGGTGGGACAGGAGAGCAGTGTAGTGGTTAAGAACACTGGGTCTCAAGCCAGCATGGCTTGGCTTCTTGCTCTCCTGATTCTTAGCCATGGTACCCTGAGCACATTGTTTCATCTCTCTATACCTCAGTTTCCTCATCTATAAAATGCAGAGAATAAAGTTACCTATAGCCTAAGGCTTTTGGGAGGAGGACATGAGATCATGTGTATGCAATGTGTTTAGCACAGTACCTGCCCCAAAACAAGTACTCAGGAAATATACACGATTATAGCTGAAAATGTCCCAGGTTCCTTGTCTTTCAAGTCATCAGTTATGAATACAATCTCAAATTAGCATTCTAGGTACCTTCAAAGCTGTCTACAGAAATGATGACTGGTGGACCAAAACTGGGGCTTTCTCAAGTGACTATTATCACTCTGAAGCTCTCTGATTGCTTTCTGACACTTTAAAAAGTCCAAGTCATATCTTGACATCCATAAGCAATCAAGTATAGATTTAAAAGTAAGAATGAAACATTAATAGAACTTTCTCCAACAACATGCAGATTAAGAAAACACGCTCATCACTTAGAATGGGAGTCATGTGTCCAAGGTGTCTGCATCCCATCCCTGGTGCAGAATATTTGCTGGACTAATGACTAAGGATGCTACTGGTGCACACATATGTAAATTAAACCTCTAGCTGCCTGAAACACCTTGAGGGATAAGAAATAACAGACACCATGTTATTCATGTCTAGCATTTATATTACATGCGGGGCTCTATCTAAGCACCATTCTGGAACTCTATCAGGTACATTTTTTACATTACAAAAACTGTTTTCTCAGATCTTGCCATGTTCCTTCTGGGAGCTCTATTCTGAGATAGATATTAACAAATAAAGCTTGTTTAATGAGGACATCCAGGAGACAGAAGGGTTGAAATCATGTCATAAATATGTGGCAGGGGCCCTGTTAGGAAGATAATTTTGTTGTTTAGGAAAATATTTTGATAAATAGCTTTGGTATTGAAGATAAGACCCTGTGGGCATAGCTTTGAAGGAGAGAGCTCTGTGTAAGTAATGAGCAGGAATTTGAACGTTGTTAGAGAAAGGAGTAGGAAGTGGGGAGAGTAATGGAGAGGGGGAACTAGGGCAATTTGCTAGATGATATGGCCTAAGGAAAAGGGCAAATAACTAATTCCTGGTGACAGAATGGATAAGGGAGTTGAAGAACTGTAATGTCAAATATTTTATTTTCAAATTAATTATTTGGCAGCAGAAATTGCCTCTATTACCACCATTGGTAAACTCTGCCATGCACCCAAAGGCTCTGTGAATACAGTTTAGAGATTCAAGGGACTGAGTACCACTATGTCAAGATGGCCATGTGGAAAGTTGAGAAAATCCAAGGCAAAATAAAAATAAAAATCCACACATGAGCTCTGTGGAATTAGGAACTCCAAACAAGGGGTCACCTTAAGAACATAAATCCCCAGGAATTCACAGAAATGTTGGTTTGAGCTTTGGATTTCCCGCAGGATGTGGGATAGGAGGCTCTAGCCAATTTTATTTAAATCTCAAAGGACAAAGTATCCTCTGTTGACATCTGGTTTACATGAGTAATAATGCAAGTTGCTGGCATATCTGGCCTGGAATGGAAGGTATCAAGTAGATCTATGAGCTTGAGCTGTAGTACAATATCTGAAAAAAGACTAAGGGAAAAACAAACAAACAAACAAAAAACATGACATATTCCATGTACCTCCAGAATGTAGAATCAGCGCTAACACTCTGAATTTGCAGATCATTTGCTTTATCATAAAAGAAGACTTTTCTAAGAACAAGAATTTCAATAGACTGTGTCGCCTTGCAAAAATGGTGAATCAATTAATTGACCTCCCTCTTTGGATGTTCCCCCAGAGAGGAATCCTTCACTGAGTCAGGTTGAATTAGATGACTTTTAAGGTCCTTTTATAACTCTAAGATTTAGGTGATTTCATTTTAAAAAATATTTATCTGGGACTGTACTAGGCACTGTGTTAGGCACTGAGATGTTATAACAGTCGAGATAGCCTACCCAAAGAAGGAAATGGTCTATTAGAATCTACGTTTTCTTTTTTTTAACTTTTATTTTCATTTCAGGGGTACAAGTGCAGGTTTGTTACGTAGGTAAACTTGTGTCATGGGGGTTTGTTGTAAAGATTATTTTATTACCCAGGTTTTAAGCCTAGTACCCATTAGTTATTTTTCCTGATTCTCTCCCTCCTTCCACCCTCCACTCTCCAAAAGGCCCTGCTGTGTGTTGTTGCCCTCTGTGTCCATGTGTTCTCATCATTTAGCTCCCACTTATAAGTGAGAACATGTGGTATCTGGTTTTCTGTTCCTGTGTTAGTTTGCTAAGGATAATGGCCTCCAGCTCTATCCATGTCCCTGAAAATGATATGATCTCATTCTTTTTCATAGCTGCATAGTATTCCATGGTATATATGTACTACATTTTCTTTATCCAGTCTATCATTGATAAACTAGGTTTAGATTGATTCCATGTCTTTGTTATTGTGACTGGTGCTGCAATGAACATATGTGTGCATGTGTCTTTATAAAAGAATGATTTATATTCCTTTGAGTATATACCCAGTAGTGGGATTGCTGGATTGAAAGGTATTTCTGTCTTTAGGTCTTTGAGGAATTGCCACTCTGTCTTCCACAATGGCTGAATTAATTTACACTCCCACCAACAGTGTATAAGTGCTCCTTTTTCTCCACAACGTCACCAGCATCTGTTATTTTTTGACTTTTGAATAGTAGCCATAATGACTGGTGTTAGATGGTATGTCATTGTGGTTTTGATTTGCATTTCTCTAATGATCAGTGATGTTTAGCTTTTTTTAATGTTTGTTGGCTGCATGTATGTCTTCTTTTGAAAGGTGTCTGTTCATAAATGTATCTGCCTTTGTAGCCAAGTAACGATATTGAGTACTACTGCATGCCAGGCATATTGCATAATTACCTTACCCAATCATCCCATCACAGCTAATTACTATTTACCATTTTACAGGTAGAGAATATAAAGTTTAAAAGCTATGTAAGAACTTACTAAATGTGTCAATTTGGATGACTAATTAAACTTTCTTTGCATCTATTACTTCATGGATTTGTTGTGATCATAGCGAGTTTAAACATGTAAAGTATTTAATAATTCATGTAGGTGATTATAATTATATTTTACTACTGTCATTATTGCATAGTTTTAATAGTGAAACTTAAATGGAACATAAGCCTAATGCATTCAGATTGCCTTGGCCTCACACAGAATGGGGCAGGATGAGCAGTGAAAGAGCTTGGAACCCTTTATTTCTCTTGAATAGGGAAGCAAAAGTCACTGGATATGGGAGGACAGGTATCTGAATCTCCAAACTGATATTATCTCATTTCAAGTCTCACTAAATTTGGCAGTCACTCCTGCCAACAGAGAGCTCTCAGCTGAAAGATGAAAGGGGAAGAAATTAAAGTATCCCCATAAGCTTTGTGACCTTTCATTTATTCCATATTTTGAGAAATTAATACACTGCATTGCCTCTCCTATAGACCATGTAATCTTGGAGAGTGTTAAGTAGATGAAGACTAGAAAGACCAATAGGATTTATTTTCCAGCAGACACAAAAAATAAAACACGAGATAAAAAATAAACCAGACAAATATCTCTTCTATAGTCAGTGGATAATTAGTTAAAACTTTTTAAGACGTAGAAAAGGGTTCAAACCATTCTTTAATGATTTCTGCTCATCCCTCCTGATTATTTTAGCCGCAGAAGTAAACCTGAACTAGGAAAATGTTTTCTTTCAATTTGCATAACTTAAAGTTCTCAATGAGATGCTAATTATATGATAATTTCTCCTCCTGCAAAAGAGATTTAATAGTTGCTGCATAGGTGTAACAATTAGTAAGATGTAGTCCTTGCTAATAACATGATGATAACAATAGCTATTTTTAATTAAGAGTTCATTATGTGCCACATATTTTGCTAAATATTCTGTTTATATATCATTTGGGTTCTCACAGATCAATATTTACGGACCCTATTTTATAAATGAAGAAATAAAATTTTGTTGGGTAATGGTAGATTAAGCAATCTTCCTGCTGAAGAAAATTTTTTAAAATTCTAGAAGAAAATGTAAAACATATTCCTCTAAGAATATCAAAGAGCAATCAAGTTGGATTAGAAATATTAGGCAAAGATATGAGAGAAAACAGACATCTGAAAAGTGAGCCTACATTTGGTCCTCTTTTAGCCCAGAGGATATTTACTAATGTGGGAGAAGTAGATGAGAGGCTGAGCAGTACTTTTCACAGTATCATATAGGGTTAGGGAAACAAAAGTTGAAATCCAGGGCTTGCCAAAGTTAGGAGTCCTTATAAAATATTCTACACCAAGGATTGGGACCTGGAAGGACTTGATCCTAGAAATAATCACAAAATCACATTCATACAGAGTGCACCCTGGTTTTAAGTCATTTGGGTGGCCTAGAAAATTTCAAGCCCTAAAATTGAATTCAGATGATTTTATATTGCTATTATCCCCCACCCCTACAAGTACCTGGAAAAAAACAAGTGAGACTCCTCTCTGGACAAAGACAACAGCATGATAGTCATCAAATTATTTTTATAAATTAATTATTATATACAATAGCCAGACCACAATCGATAACAAGCCAGAAAGAGATAAGAAAACATTAAAAAAGAAAAGCAGAACAACAGAAATGGACCACAAGTACTTCAAATGATGCAATTTTCAGGCATAGACTTTAAAAACAATTAGCTTACTATTTCTATAGATATGAAAGTTGAATTTAAGGTAATTAGCAAAGAACCGGAAATTATGAAAGCTGGCTTAGCAGATTTGGAAAATAACTAAAACCTATAGAGATGAAAAAGGGACTCGTTGGTTGTACTCAACAGTCTGTTAAATACAGTTGAAGAGAGATTTTATAAACTGGAAGAAAGGTCAGAAGAAACTATTCAGAAAACAGCATGAGGAAAAATGAGTATATAACACAGAGAAGAGCAGGTAGGATCCTCAAGGATATAGTCAGGAGATCCAATATACCTGTAACTGAAGACCCAGAAGAAATGGGAAAAAAGAGACAATGGCTGAGAATGATTTAAAGTTGATAAAAATATTAATATACAGATTTGAGATATACTAATAAGTCCTAAGCAAAATATAAAAGTAAGCCCATGCCAAAACACATTATATTGAACCTTTAGAAAAGAAATATTTTTTAAAATAACTAAAGGAAAACACAGATAAGCTTTAAAAGAATATCAATAAGAGTGACAGATAAGTTTCAATAGCAATCAGGAAAGCCAGCAGAGTGGAATGACAGCCTTTTATTTGCTTTAAGAAAATAATGCCATTATAGAAATCTATTTTCAGCAAAAATTATTTTCAAGAATAAAGATGAGAGAGGAATTCTGGGAAGATAGCTATAGTGATGGCAGTGAGTGTTTTTCAGTCTTTCTAAATCATTTTACAAAAAATAGAGCAAGTGAGATTGCAAAACTAAGAGACCAAGAACAATATCTACAACAAAAATAAAGTATAAGGTATCTTCACTTACCCAAGACACAAGTGATTTGGATAGTTAGCTACTGGACATGTGTGGTGTAGCATGTATATAAGAGAAATCAGAGGGAAGCAACAGGGCATTTGATTGTCCTGAAAAGAAAACCACAGGATCCCCAATAGTTATTCTCTGAAAAGTGTGAGTCCAATTTGAGATTTAGGAGCTTTAACTGGGAAGAATTTTCACATTACAATTGACAGTTGCAGGCAAGGGACCTGTGGTAAGATTTCAATAGCTGGAACAGCCAGACCCCTACAGATTTTCAAAACTAACCAGCTCAAGGTTTCTTTCAGGACGAAACCCCACACTAGAGTAAAACGTCTATAAAAGATTTCAAATTGAATACAATAGGATCAAAAAGGGCACAGGAAAGTAAAGAGCCAGAAAGTAGGGGAAGGGTAAAAAAGCCAGGAGGTCTCAGGAAATATGAGGCCATTTTTTTTTTAACACTCTACAAAGCAACGGAAGGAGGAACTCTTGAGTAGCAAGCTTAGAAAAACTATACTGATTCACTCTTCTTCCTAAAAGTTCAATAACACAAATTTCATATAAAAAGAAGAAAAACAGGAGAGAACATTAATCATTATCCATATGAAGTTATGATGAAAGAAATAAAATGAAGAGTATAATAACATTTCTACAGATGCTGAAGATACACCACAAAGACATGTCCACAAAGATTGTAACCTAATATATCAAACCAAACTACAAGAGATTAAGAAAACCATCAAAGACATGAAAGAACAGCAAATAATAGAAATTTTAAAACTCAGAAATAAACTGATAGAATTCCAGAAAGAATAAAAAATGAAAACAAATGTATTTCAGAAATAATGATGAAACTAGAAGGAACCCAAGAGCAAACAAAATAGATAATGGCTCAAGAGAACTAGAAGGTGAAAGGGGAAAAAATATATCTAAAGTGAAAAGACTAAAATTGTTTGACAGAAAATAAGAGAATAGAGGTGATGAATCATGTTAAACTATAATTTACCAGACGCAGTGGCTCATGCCTGTAATCCTAGCACCTTGGGAGGCTGAGGCGGGAGAATCACTTGAGTCCAGGAGTTTGAGAACAGCCTGGGCAACATAGTGAAACCCCATCTCTAAATAAACAGAAAAAAATAAAAATAAACTATAATTCAAGAAAACTTTGTGGAAATTGAAATGAAGAGACATGAAAACACATATTGAAATGACACACTACTTAGCCGGGAAAATCAAACCTGAACAACCAATACCAAATGTATTCTAGAAAAACAATAGAACCTTATAGAAACAGAAAAATTCCTTTGAACATCCAGACAAAATTATGAAGTCACTTATTTAAAAAATCATACTGTCATTTGATATTTCAATAGCTATATTTTATGCCAGAAGACAATGGTATATTTAAAATTCTCCTGTAGGAGAATGTGAGCTGGTTATGTATCGAGTTAAACTCTCTTTCAATGATAAAGGCCCCAAACAAACCATGAGCATGTAAGAATATTATTCTCATTGGTACTTTTGAAGAAGGTACTAGATGAGAAGCAATAACCAAAATTAGGAGAGAGTTATTGGCATAATACGGATGGAACTGATCATCTGTAACTTCTGTCATCAAAAAAAAGGGCAATCTGATATTATGCACCTCTTAATGCATATTATCATTATCACTCAATATCATGCCTAACTGGGAAGGCTTGTTTTCATATTTAGGTCTACAATCCACCTAGAATTATTTGTGTGTGTGTGTATTGTGTTAAGATAGGAGTCAAATTCCTTTTTCCCCATGCACATATCTAATTATCCCAGCATTGCTTATTGAAAATGCCATCCTTTCCTCCCTGCTCGGCAATGACATTTGGACACAAATCAAATAGCCATGTATTGTGCAGCTCTGCTTCTGTTATGCCCAATCATTGAATCTGAATCCAATAAATTCTTTAGATCTAACTATCAATTTGTGGAAAATACAAAGGAGAGAGGAGCATGTGAAGTGACACTCCAGAAAGGCCATCAGCAAAAGCTAAGTTAATGGGAAACTATGCAGGATTAGTAACTGTAGCTTCAAAAAATAAATTGCAAGAAAAGAAAAGATCTATGGAGATAAAACTACAGGTTAAAAGAATTAAAATTTTTATTAACCAATTATGATGTATAGACTTCATTAGGATCCTAATTCAAACAAACAAACTGGAAAAAGATGAAGATGAAATATAGACATTTTCAGACCAAAGAGACAATGGAGAGAATTTGCCACTAGTAGGTCTGCACTAAAGGAAATAGTAAAGGCTGCTGTTCAGACAGAAGGAAAATAATGTGCAGGAAGGGTCAATGCACAATGAAAATGGTAAATATGTGAGATAATCTAAATGAAATGGCTAAAAATATTAACAAGATCAATATAAAAAAATCAACCGCATTTCTAAATTCAAGCAGCAGTTTGAAAATCAACTTTATAAAAAGATGCCATTCATAATAGATTTTAAAATATCAAGTTTCTAGGAATGAATCTAACAAATATCTGCAAAATCTCCTCACAGAAAATTATGAGAGAATTTTTTAAAAATCCTAAACAGATGGAGATATACCTTGATTGTGAATTAGAAGACTCATTATTGCAAAAACGTTCAATTCTCTCCAGATTGATTTTGCATTAAAAAAATCCAAATTGTTTTCTGTGGAAATTTTAAATATGATTTAAAATATAAATAGAATTTCAAAGGGACAAGAAGAGTAAGACAACTTACACAAGGAAAATAAAATGGAAAGATGCTCTATTGGACATTAAGATTTATTATAAAGTTACAGTAATTAAGATAATGTTTTAGGCCAGCTGCGGTGGCTCACACCTGTAATCCCAGCATTTTGGGAGGCCAAGGCAGGATCCCTTTAGGCCAGGAGTTTGAGACCAGCCTTGGCAACAGGGTGAAACCCTGTCTTTACTACAAATACAAAAATTAGCTAGGTGTGGTGGTGTGCACCTGTAATCCCAGCTACTTGGGAGGCTGAGGCACAAGAATCACTTGTACTCGGGAGGTGGAGGTTGCAGTGAGCCAAGATGGCAGCCACTGCCCTCCAGCCTGGGCAAGAGAGTGAGACTCTGTTTCAAAAAAAAGAAAAGAAAAGAAAAGGGAAGAGAAAAGAAAAGAAAAGATGATGCCAAAAGGTAAAAGATAGGCAATATCAAACATTGATGAGAATGGAAAGCAACAGAAATTCTTATACACCGTCGGTAGAATTATAAATTAGCACACATTGGAAACATTTCTGCATTATCAACAAAATTTGGACATAATGCATGCCTGCAACCCAGCAATTTGGAAATCCATGCCCAAGTGCCCCAGGAGACCAGGACACAATTCACAGCAGCATTACTTATCATGGCCCCAACTGAAAATAACCCAAATACCCATTACAAGTAGAAGGTCTACACAAATTGTGGTATATTTGTACAATGGAGTACTACAAATAACAAGAACAAATGAATTATAACTACATACAAAAAGGAGGCTGAATCATAAACATAGAGGGAAATAAGCCATGCACAAAAGAATACATGCTGCAGAGTTCCACTTAACTACATTCTAAACAGGCAAAACGAACTACAGTATTTGGGAATATTTAGGTGGTAAAACTAAAGAAATGCAAGGAATTCCACCATATAATTCAGAATTGTGGGTGTATTTAGGAAAGAGGGACAGAGTATAATAGATAAATGGGACAGAGAAGGCTTTTAAGGTACCGGTAAAATTCAGTATCATGCCCTGATTGGTAGTGACCTAGGTGCATTCACTTTATATGAATTCACTAAGTTGTATACTTATGTACATGTATGTTTTATATGTTTTTTGTATGTCTATTTCACGTTATACAGTTTTAAGGGGTTTTAAAAGAAGATAGGAAATCAATGCTCAGAGATTTTGAGTTTTCAAAGGAGATATACCCATCAACTCAAGGCTGCCCTGGTTTTCCTAACCCCTGAAGCCTGCACTCTCAAGCACTACCTACAAGTTGGTCATCATCTAGTAAAGGATACTGGTTATATCTATAATACAAGAAAGAAAAGAGACAGTGATATCAGAGAGGTAAAAGGAGAACCAAACAGAGGAAGAGATCATATCAACCCAGCTATTGGAAGGGATATAGCATGTACAAGTCCAAATGGCCACAGCTTTAGATTCTCAAAGCTACCAGGTTGTATGGATGTGTTCGTCCTAACCTCAAAGGATAAGTATGATGCCAGTGTTGCATCTGGTAGCCTGGAGAGACAGCCTCTTCAGCACTCTCTGAAACAAAGGTAAGACTTATTTTCAGAGTAAGCAGCCTGGAGAACAACCATTTCAGACCTGAGCACCCAAGTTTTTCACAAATAGGAAATCATGCCTGCCATGAATAAACTTTGCCACAAAATTACAGTTATTTTCAAATCACAGAACATTTAAGAAGGACCAGCTCTGTCAAGTTCTCCAACAGGTGGTGTAGACATGACCTAGACTCATGCCCATTCTCAGAAGGACAGTCTAGCAGGTGAATTGCCACATTAACACATGAATGCCTTTTAAAGGGACTAGTATTATCATGGAGAAAGATTAGAAGGTATTAGGGGAGTGGATACATTCTACCTGGGAGAGCATGGAAGGTATCCTAGAAGAGATGGCATTTGAACTGGATGTTGAAGGATGATTTGGTTTCTACCAAATCTAACAATAGCTTAATGAGTCGAATGAATGGTCCATATGGATTCAGTTTCTTCTGCAAATGTACAGATGACCTCAAGGAGCAAGTGGGAAAACACGTGAGAGTAACCATCTCTAGAGATCAAATCAAACCTCGTGGGACTAGAGGGAGGAGACTGGGAGCTTAAAGCCAGCCAAAAACAAATCTAGATGACCCCTACCCAGGCCCTCTTCTTCTCCCCACTCTCAGCCTGAACCTCCACCTCAATCTTCATGTTTTTTCACAGGCAGCCAGAAGCTTCTGAATCTTCCTTCTGGTTCACAGAGAAGTGACTCACAGCAATAAATACCAAGAAGAAAGGAGCCCTCCATAAATAAAAGGGAAGGATCAGGACCAGCATAAAGCACCCAACTCTCTTTTCTATGAAACAGATAAATAAAGCAATACCAACAACCTAGAAGTGATGTGCCTTCTATCCATGTTCCCTGTCACATGCCCAGGTGTCTTCACTGCATCTGACAACATGGCAAGGCAGAAACACTCACCAGTTCCTGTCATTCTGGCAGAGACATGGTGCAATTTGCAGAGACTTTTTTCAATGCCCCCCAAAACCAGCACAGTTAGCCCATCTCCTATGAAAAGAACACTGTTCGTAATTCATAGAGTGCATCTGGGTTGGAGGGTTCCACCTTGATTTTTTTTCCCAGTAATTAGACCTCTGGAAACTTCTGGATCTGCTTGTCTCATAGGCAGTTTTTGCAGTTCTTTTCAAATCACAGAACATTTAAGAAGGACCAGCTCTGTCAAGTTCTCCAATAGGTGGTGTAGACATGACCTAGACTCATGCCCATTCTCAGAAGGACACTCTAGCAGGTGAGTTGCCACATTAATACATGAATGCCTTTTAAAGGGACTAGTATTATCATGGAGAAAGATTAGAAGGTACTAGGGGAGTGGATACATTCTACCTGGGAGAGCATGGAAGGTATCCTAGAAGAGATGGCATTTGAACTGAATGTTGAAGGACGATTTGGTTTCTACCAGTTTCACAAGGGGAAGGGCCAATACAGAAAGAGGCAAAAAATGTGCAAAGACATGGGTACTAATATTGATATTTTTCCTAATTCTAATTTCAATTCCAATTGCTAATGTTCATGCTAATTCTAATTTGTTGAGGATTATTGTGATTTGGGATGCTATACCAATTTCTTTACATTATTTGTTTTATTTAAATCCTGTAAAGCCCTTATGGTATACAATTTATTATTATCATCCCCATTTAGATAAGGACCTATAGTTGGAGGAATCATACTCCCGGCACTTGAGGGAACCTGGATAATGAGATATTGAGGCATGTATTTCGGCACTAGGTTACACTGCCCTTGGAGGTATAGGCACCCTAACCAAGAGTGGAGTTAAGATTCAATAAGGAAGATAATCCAATATTTAGAGCCTTTCCATTTCTCCTAGAACACCAAAGAGATGAGAAGGAAGATGTGTGAGTGGCTCTTTAAAAACGTATCTGCACTTGTGAAGACATTCTTTCTTGTAGGAAAGAACTAAAGAGAGGTGTGGAATAGCGTGCTGGGCGTTGATAGAGTGAACAGAGATAGGTTCATACAGTTCCAGAAAACTAGACCTCCAGGGGTCAGATCAGCAGTAGCTAAAAATGCTATTTTACAAAGCAGGCAGGAATCCTTGGATTCATTAGCTTGTGCATATAGAAATAACTCTAAAAATGATTTAGGTAAACTCCTGAATAAAAATCAATATGTTTGGGATATAAAGCTGACATCAAGAATATACATGTCTACTTGGGCCCCAGTGAGTCTTGTCCCTGCCAGCCTGTCCTGTAACTATGGAGAACAGAGAACGTGGAAGCTAGCTTCAGAGACTCCTATAGGATAAGGCGGTGTCTTTAATTTAGGACATTTATAAACACTTTTTAAAATTTTATGTTTAACTGGCAAATAATAACTGTACATATTTATGGGGCACATATGATACTTGATACATGTATATGACGTGTAATGATGAAATCAATGTTATGATTTCTTTGTGTTGGGCACATTAAAAATTATCCCTTCCAACTACTATGAAGTATACAATAAATTATTGTTAACTGCAGTCACCCTGCTATGCTATAGAACACTAGAACTTATTGCTCTAATAGTAATTTTGTCCTTGTTAACCAACCTCTTCCTATTCCCCAGTACCCTTCCCAGACTCTGCTAACCACAATTCTACTCTCTGCTTTTATTAGCTCAACTTTTTTAGTTCCCACATATGAATGAGAACATCTAATATTTGTCTTTCTGTGCCTGTTTTATTTCACTCAACGTAATGTCCCCAGCCTCATCCAAGTTGCCGCAAATGACAGAATTTCATTATTTTTATGACTGAATAATATTCCATTGAGTACATATACCACATATTCCTTATCCATGTACCTGCTGATGGATACTTAGGTTGATTCCACATCTTGTCCATTGTGAGCGGTGCTGCAATAAACATGGGAGTGCAGATGTCTCTTCAACATGTTGACATCTTTTCCTTTGGATATACAGCCAGTAGTGGAATTGCTGGATCACATGGTATTTCTATTTTCAGTTTTTTGAAGAACCGTTATACTTTTTTCTGTAGTGGCTGTACTAATTACATTCCTACTAAAATCAGTGGGGTTTTGATTTGCATTTCCCTGATTATTAGAGATACTGAGCATTTTTCGTATACTTGGCCATTATTACGTCTTCTTTTGAGAAATGTCCCTTTGAGACCATTGGCCATTTTAAAAATCAGGTTATTATTATTATTTTGCTGTTGAATTGTTTGAGTTCCCTATATATTCTAGATATTAATACCCTATTGGATGATATCCAATTATTGTAGAGATCTTTCATCTCTTTGTGAGTGAGTGTGAGAATATCCCCCTGTGAGTAGCATCAGGAGGCCCAAGGAGGAGAAAGAATCTGGGGCTTGATGCAGGTAACTGCCACTAGCATTAGAGGCCTAGCAAATGTCCCTTGCTCAACCCCTTGAGTTAGCAGCGCTTTGTTATGGTGAATATGTATATATGTGGGGGTGGAAGTGGGAGTAGAGAACTTCCTTTCCTCTAGACTTAGGCAGAATTTTGAAGAAGAAGGGTGAAATTCTTCTTCTCTGCACAAAGGCCTTTCCTCAGATTAGGATGCCCCAATAGGCAAACTCCATTTGAAAACGACCTAATCTAGAAATTGTCATTTCACCAAAATGAAAACTGACCCTGGGTCCTGTGTCAGTGAGATAGGGCATGTCTGTACGTAACTGCACCTACACGTGTGCTGTGAACACAGCTGGAGAGAGACAGTGCCTTGGTAAAAAGAGCCAAGCCCTCACTCCCTGTACTCACAGGAACACACAGTGAGACTGTGGAGGAAGAGTGTTTTTTATATAAAAAATAGCATTTATTATGTATATATTTTATGCGTGAAATATAGCATTTATTAACACCATAAAAGCAGAGCAGTGGGGAGTGCTTGAGTCACAAGATTGAGAAGCCCTCTTCCTTCTAGCACCTTCTCCTTAGACCAGCTAACCTGCCATGAGACTGTTGTGTAGCCATCTCCACCTCCTCATCTTTGGGGAAGGGGAGGAAAATGTCTGTGTACTACAAATGTAAATACGTATATATATGCAGTATATATACATATAAAAAATGTGTATATATACATATATAAATGTGTGTGTATATACATACACACACAGTAGGCCCTCCACAACCTGAGGTTCCACATCTGCAGACTCTACTAACTCTGGTCCCTGCTACTCAGGAGGCTGAGATGGGAGGATTGCTTGAGCCTGGGAAGTCAAGGCTGCAGTGAACTATAATCATGCCACTGCACTCCAGCCTAGGGGACAGAGTAAGAACTGTTTTTGATGGATTTGGGGCAGGTCTTTGAAGCTGTGTTGCCTCTTCTCAGCACTTGGTTTTCCTCTACCTCCAAAGAGGAACTTCAAGCCCAGCCATTGCAATGGGATACAGCTCAGTGACTCTCTCCAACCCCATGAGGAAATAACTTGTCTACCCATTTCAGACATGTGTCCTTTCATTTGAACCTAAAATATTTCTGGGAAAATGACATCACAATTTCATTTGAAAACTCTCCTCGGTGTCCTGAGAGGAAGTTCTTCCAGTTGTCCACTTGCAATGGGAATCCATGTCCTTTCCCTAAGTCCTTGCTGGAAAGCATGGGTGGACTTTATTAAGCCATTTGTCGGCATTGACTCCTGTCACTATGTAATCATGATCCAGTCAGCATTTCCTCATATCCCGCCTGTCAATAATTAATCAACCTCTCTTGAGAGCTCTGAGGGCTTTGATAAGCTTAAGTGACAATATCCAGAGTCAATCTTGTCTGACTGTCAGGTCTAAGACTCGCCTCACTTCCCTTGCACTATGAGAGGCCACTCCTGCTGAAATGTGGAGATACAAACTAGTTTTTCTCATTAGGAAATTTAGAAATCTGTGTTTTCAACTACTCATTCATTCTACTATCCTATCTGTGACCTGCTAACTTGTAGGATGACTGGAGCCAAGTTGGGCTTTCCAAAATCACACTCAAGAGACAGAGAGCTGTTCACGCCACTTTGATGGAGCCTGGTGGCATTTCAGGTTTTGCAAACAAAACACTGAATCACTTCCACGCACTCAGGCATCAGCATCACAATTTGAAAATGGCATCATGAATTTGATGCAGGAGATGGGTCCCTGCAAAGCTGGGAACGTGCAAAACTTTTGGAAACCAGAATTAATTTCCCATATGGATTGACAACCACATTTCAAAGTTCCTAAATTTCTGATTCATTGTGGTCAGTCTTAGGTTTCTCTCCAAATTCTCACTCCATCCCATTCCTAGATGAATAGTTAATTTTATGAAAAACAACAATAAAAACCCAAACTTTGTGAAACTAGTGGTGGCCTCTACTAAAGAACAGATTACTTTCATAAAGGAAACTCTTTAGGCATAAGCGATGAAAATAGATATCACCTATTACAATGATTCCCACACTTTTAGATTTTACTGAGTAGTAAAATGGCCTCAAATATTTTAAGACTGACAGAGGACTGCCAACATTTTATTTTGCCAAGTTAGGATATTATAAAATAAACGTAAAAAACAAATAAATACCATTTGCAGTTATCCTTATTTCATAATAATAGATGGGATATCTTAACACCGAAATTCAAAAAGGCTATAATCCCAAAATGAATTAAGAGATGACAACTGGCATTAGTGCACTGGTTTTTAAATAGAGATTTTTAAAGTTTTTAAATGTTAAAAAATTGCAAGATACATTTAATTTGTGGTGTTATTTTGAACGCAATTTATTTTTTTGTTACAAGTGTGATCATGTTAGGAACACACATTCACCAGAAGTACATAAATAGAAGCTCAAAGCTTCAATTTTTGTTTTTAGCATAGACCTTATTTAAAATCCAGGTTGAACCATGCACAGTCGCTCACGCCTGTAATCCCAGCACTTTGGGAGGCTGAGGTGGGTGGATTACGAGGTCAGGAGATGGAGACTATCCTGGCTAACACGGTGAAACCCCGCCTCTACTAAAAATACAAAAATTAGCTGGGTGTGGTGGCACGTGCCTGTAGTCCTAGCTACTTGGGAGGCTGAGGCAAGAGAATCACTTGAACCTGGGAGGTAGACGTTGCAGTGAGCTGAGCTCATGCCACTGCGCTCCAGCCTGGGCCACAGAGTGAGACTCTGTCTCAAAAAAGAAAAAATAAAAATAAAATAAAATCCAGGTTGACACAGGCATGTGGACCTAAGTGGAAGCGATATACCTAATAATACCATTTCTCTCAATAAATGTTGTTGTGGGTTGAATTCCATCTCCCAAAGAGATATGGCAAAGTCCCAATCCCCAGCACCTGTGAATGTGACCTTGTTTGGAAATAGAATCTTTACAGATATCATCAAGTTAAAATGGGGTTATACTGGATTTGCGTGGGCCCTGGTCCAGTGACAGGGGGTCTTTATAAGAGAAGGGAGGGGGACACAGAGACACACACAGAGGAAAAACAGCCATGTGAAGATGGAGGCAGAAATTGGAGTGATGGGTCTACAAGCCAAGGAACACCAGGGACTGCCAGCAACCACGAAAAACTACAAAGAGGCGGGAAAATAGTTTTCCCTAGAAGCTTCAGAAGGGGCATGGCCCTATCAGCACTGATTTTAGAATTTTGCTCTTCAAAATTATGAGACAACAAATTTCCTTTTTTTTTTAAGCTGTCCAGTTTATAGTAAATTTGTCACAACAGCCCTAGGAAACTAATGCCAAGACTATCCTGGGTGAACTAAAGAAGCTAGGAAAAATAGCCCCTCACTCTCTAGTTCCTTGCTCTGTCTTCTTGCCACGTGGTCAAAAAAAGAAGAGCAGGGAAGGTAACCAGGGGTCTCAGCAACAGGGGTTGCAAGAAAGTGTGCCCATTCAGCAGAGTCATATGTGGGGACAGAGGTTTGCAGGGCTCTGGTCACTCTCAAGAAGTAGAAATTTACATAAAAGGATTGCAATAAATTTCATCCCAGATCAGCATTGGTCATCAGAGTTTTCCCAAATGGTGAAAAACAAAACAAAACAAAACAAGCAATCATGACAAAACAGCAAGAACACTGTGCAAGCTCCCATTTTCACGTAGTAGATTTTCTTGAAGCAAGGCACCCTTGAACTGAAACATCCCATGGACCAGGAAGGCTCCTCTGGAAACCTAAGCCCAAATGGCCAAGACTGAAAAGAAACCTCCAGGGTCTGTGGCCTTCTGGGTGAAGAATTATCCTCCCCTGCCTTACAGGCTCTTCAGCTGCCTTCATTAACCTTAAGTTTCAGGCAGAGCCCAGCTGTCCCCAATGGTGATGGGGCAATGGTCTTTAGGGGGACCACTGTGCAGGCCATTCAGAGCGCTTAAACAGCCCTATCAGAGCAGCCCCTGGACCAAACACAAGCGTTCCCATCTGCGTTTGCCTTCCTCCACTCTTGTTTTCAGGCCTAGGGAGGGTGGTATCTGTCCAGAGGCTCCTGGGTTATGGAATGTATTTAAATGCCTGGTTCAAAACCTCATCCACCTCTCTCAAATTTGACAATTGTTTAAGCATTATTGCTTGACTGGATGCAGATGTTCGGTTCATCTTTTGTTGGGAGGAGTACTTCTTTAGAAGAAGAGGGAAAATTGGCTTTTTTCTTCTTCTTTTTTTTCAGACACATATTTTATCTTTATGTTTGTATCAAGGGCTGCCAAGAGATGCATCTGGTCCCCAAATCAAGAATCTCACACTCCTCCTCCCAACTCACAGCTTTCCAAGTGTCTTTCTTTGTGATCTCTGCCCAAGCAAGCTGTCGGCAGAGCTCAATGGACAGATGACCAACACCTCCTGAAAGAAAGCGGAGCCCGTTCTCATCAATGCCAGGAAGAATAGCACCGAAGGCATTTTTAATGTCATCTCCTGCCTTTTACTTTTTTAATACAACTCATTTTCTGATTAATATTTTCAGCAGCTAGAGCAAATGCCAGTTTAATTAAATTTCCACACCATCCCCCCTTTATCCAATTAGTGGGTTCACTGGCTCCTCAACAACCTTCAGCGTCTGCGTTTTCAGTGAATGCTCAGTTGCTTTTGGTCTCGCCAAAAAAATCTGTTACATATTAAGTTATAATAAGATATAGGCAATTATAGTAGCAGCAGGACAAATAGATTTGTATGGTTCATTACAAGGGATTTCTGGAACATACGTAGTGTAAATAACCAGTTTCTGGGGCAAAGCATATTTTGGAGGAACATACGTAGTGTAAATAACCAGTTTCTGGGGCAAAGCATTTTTTTTTTTAAGCATATTAAAAAAAAAAAAGATCGGAGGGGAAGAGGCCATTATTAGTTATGATAAGAAAGCTATGAATATAAAGAAATCCTACCAGTTCAGTAGCTCTCTGTTATTTCAACACAAGAACCAGAAACAGAAATAAATGATGAAGGGACTTTCCATGGAAAATGGGTGGTGATCTGTTTTTCACTGTTTTTCATATTTAGAAAGAAAGAGTAAATAATACCATCGTCACTGCCTTAGAAGTGACTGAACAAACAAGGAAAACTAACCCAAAGGGAGCATCTGATATGTGATAAGCCATGTGCCCACACTTTGCCCTTTGCACACATTACCTCATTTAAATCTCATGACAACCCTGGGAGATATTAGGGTGAGATACTGGAATGACAATTTCATAGAGTTTATCCTAATAGCTATTGTTTTATAAAGGAGAATATTGAGGCTCATGAAGTTGGTAACTGCTCAGGGCCACCCAGCTAGTAAGTGGCTGAGTCAGAAATACATTATGGGTCTTTCTGGCTCCACAGACAGTGCTATTTCCATGATACTACTCTAGGCCAAGAGACTATTCTAGGGTCAATGCATAAATAAAGTAAAAGAGGAGCGAGCCTTCCTGCCTGCAACAATTTCAGAAATGTTAGAGAAGTTCCTCTCCTAAATTAATTAATATATTGGCTGATGAACATCACTTAATACACATTAGATTATGCATCATGTCCAGCAGATCTTAGTAATGAAGTAAAGAAATGGCATTCCACTTCAAGGGAAAGAAAGGAGCTTCTGTAATGGGAAGGAAAAGGTATCAAAAGAAATGATAGATTAGGGAAAGCAAGATTGCCTGAATTTACAATTTTTTTCTAAGCAGACCCAAAACTGGTTGACCTTAATGACTCAGCTCTGCCTCAAGGATGTAATTTTTTAAAAAATCTGATATTGGGAAATATATCTTCTTCTTTACTATACTTAACAAAGATACTACTTCCTAAGAGCTGCACCTGAACAGAACCTTGAGAAATCTTGCTCTTCCTGTCACCCAACTTATCTCTAAGCCATAAGCATTATTGTTTTTATCTTTTAAAAAAACCTTCCAGGAAGGTGGTTCTTCAGCACTCTTCAACGTTCCATATGGAGAACTATTTTTCAACCAATACCACTCTGCAGAATCCATTTTATGATTCCCAGGATAAATGCACGGCATTTTGCCTAATTCTTCAGCCCACATTGGAAAGTAGGATTGAAAAATCCCATATAAGTAAATACTCCATGAGTTTATACAGGCTGAAGTCACTGAGCTCAGAATATTACCCAGCTCCCCAGAGAGCCTATTGCAGCATGTGAACCATGGCTTTAAAGAGATGTGCCAAGATGCTGACCTCTTTCCCTTTGAGAAACAAGGGTGGGAATGGAAGATTCTGAGCCAATGCTGGTCACTGGGATGGGTAGAGAGTTGGGCTGAGTGAAACTTGCATTCAATCTTAGAGGCAGGTCAGCTGGAAGCAGATGCCAGCAGCCAACCTGGCAGCAGAAATCTGGCTGTTCTCAGGTGGTGAGCAGTGTTTTCTGTCTGAATGGGGCTTGGTGGCATCAACATGAGCCCACCTGTTATCTTTTGAGCTCCGTGTGTCCACTTTCACTGGCTCCTAATTTGCCTCTTCCTCCCAGGGAAGCAGTGCAGTGAAGTGAGGAGTGCTGGATTTGGAGTACTGAGAGATGAGTTTTGTGGGTCTCTGACTTCACATACTCACAAAATTTTTAATCAATCCATTTTTAAAGTCTCTGTTTCCTCATCTCTAAAGTAAGGGGTCCAGAATTTATAACCCATTCTCCTTTCAAGCACTGAGATACATGAGTGTGTTCTCTGAGTCATGGACAACAAAGGCCAAGGTTAAATTCCAGGATTCAGAGAGTTTATTCTAATAGAACTCATATGTGGCAGAATTTAAAACGCTGCAAACTGGACATAAGACATAATAAGACAGAGGGACTGAAACTTACCTCTCTGGACTCCTGGTACCTTTAGAGTTGCACTACTTTATTATCAAATCCTATGGGCAAGAGGAAAGGAAAAATAATTTGTATCAGACATGTCTCCTAGAGGGACCGCCCTACCCATGGTTGTATTGAGAAGGCAAACCTGGGTCACTATGTTGAATGCTATTGGGCTCCACCCGAATCTAGCCATAACTGATGGGACAGGGTCCGAGAGAAAGCAATCCATGTGCTTTCCAGTGAATCTCGGACCAAGCAGAGTCCTCCATCAAGAATTTAAAATTTGAGAACTGGATGATTAAGCCAGTAAGAGTAGGGACAGGAACTGAAACAGTATCCTGGAAAAGTGTCTAGAGAGTCCAGGGGCAATTTTCAGGGTGGATCATGAGTAAATTAAAGCTATGAGGGAGCATAAGTTATGGGTGAGCAAAGGAGTGGTCCTGTGGTACCAGAGATGGCCCTCCCAGTCCACCAGTCCTCTTGGCATTCATGCCCTTTCATAGTCCTCTCACTTTGAATTGGGACTAACCCTACAACTGGTCAAACATGGTGGAAACAACGGAGCATGGCTTCCAAAAATAGGCGGTAAAAAGCCTTCAGCTTCCACCTGGGTATCTTGGGATGTTCTGTTAGAACCCAGCTGCCATGCCAAGAGAAATCCAAGCCACATGGAGAGGCCACACAGTTACTGGAATTGGCAGCCTCAGCTAAACTCCCAGCCAACAGTCATGTGATTAGGACACCTTGCAAGTCTAGCTAGGTTGAGCCTTCAAATCAATCTAGCCCCAGCTGCCACCTGACTGCAACTACAAGAAACACCTTGAGAAAGAACTACAGAGTGCAGTCAGCCCACAGAGGCATGAGAAACAGTGATAATTGTTCTTTTGAGCTACTCCATCTGGGAGTGGTTTGTGGCATAGCAACAAGACCATAGAGAAGGAAATCGCCATAAATGTTAGGTTGGTGCAAAAGTAACTGTGGTTTCTGCAATTACTTTTTGTGGCAAAAACCAGGATTATTTTTGCACCAACATAATATATATACCTACTATATACTCACAAAATTAATTTTTTTTTTTTTGAGACAGAGTCTCATTCTGTCACCCAGGCTGGAGTGCAGGGGCGTGATCTCGGCTCACTGCAACCTCCACCTCCTGGGTTCAAGTGATTCTCCTGCCTCAGCTTCCCAAGTAGCCGGGATTACAGGTACCCACCACCACACCCAGCTAATTTTTGTATTTTTAGTAGAGACAGGGTTTCACTATCTTGACCAGGCAGGTCTTGAATTCCTGACCTCGTGATCTACCCGCCTTGGCCTCCCAAAGTGCTGTGATTACAGGTGTGAGCCACTGTGCCCAGCCAAAAAAATGTTTTTAACAAAGAGACGATATTGGATGGATGGAGAGAAGACACTCTCCAAGACAGATATTGGTGCCCAAGATTTCCAGTCCTCAACAGAGCCACATCTGTCTTTAAAACAGCATTCTTTTATTTGAAGCAATCTGAGGGGATCCCTTGTCCTTATTACATAAACAAACCAACTAAAGTCCAACTGGAACAAGACAGAAATAGATACCTAGTGAGTAGAGAGTCTAGGACAGTGGTTTCTGGAAGCTAGTCTATGAATAATTACTTGTACAAACAAGGTTTTTACAACTCTGTAATGTAATAAGAAATATAAAAACAATGTAAGAATTTATGTTCATGAACTTAACTTTATTCACACTAATAAAGACAGCCTGTAAAGTGATCTACTCTGAGAGTCTGAAATATGAAGCAGAAGAGCATCAGATCCTCAGCACCAAGCGTTACTCATCAGATTCCTGGTCATCAAGAGATGGAGACATTTATGTCTCTCCCTGCCTCTCCTCCCCCTATCTTCCTTTTTCTCCCTGTAAGTCCCAGAAATGCAACGGCTGAAAATTGCTTTTACCTTCCCTTCGTGGTCAGCCTGTACTCTGCTTAGGGAAGAACCCTTACTTCCGCTATGTTATGTCCCTTTTCCTCTCTACCCCAGAACTATGGCTAGGCATCAATAGCAGATGGCAAGAAAAGGAAAAACAAATATTGGGGAAAGGGAGAGTATGCATAGCTTTTATCAGAGTCAAAAAAGAAGCCCCCAGTATGACAGGTGGAGAATCTATTATTTCTCAATGCCTTGGCCTTGTTCTAAACTTTACCTATATTTGAATAAGATAAATAGATAGATATCTGTTAAACAAGATGCCCTCTCCCATCTAGCTCCTCCAACACCTCACATGGTGTACATTACTGGAACTCAGGTAGTTTAAGGGCTGCTGCTTTTCACAAAGACAAAAGAACAGTCCTTCCACAGGCTCCACCTCTCCCAAGGTTACAGAGAACCTGGAGCTGGGGCCCATGGAGTTCCCTGCCAGCCTTCTCTTAGGTAGGAGATCAAAGCCTGGGCAGAGAGCCTGCCGACCCTGATTTGCATCATGAAAGTCACCTGTCCAGCTCTGCCCCAGAGGCAGAGAGATCAAAGCTGGGAGGGCAGCTGGGAGTAGGGAAGGAAATAAAATATTGATTTAATGAGATGCATGGTAATTCTCCCCCATCCACCTTCTCAGTAATGAAAGTGAGGCTGTGAAGTGACCATTATCCATGCTCCTTCCATGAACCCACATTATGGCTCCCACTTGCCCTGCCATATGGGCCTCATGCAGCCTTTCCCAGAAAAAGAAAAACAGGAGGGAAAAGACTGAGAGAGGCCATGCAATCAGATGGTTTCCCAAGCACCTCCACCACCTTGGTGGAAGTATGCCATAAGGAGGTGTGTTCTGAACTGTTTCAGTCCCAGTTCAAAAATAATTACATGCAGAAACTCAAAATCTAAAACAGATAAAAGAGCATCTGCTCAAAAAGACGTGGGGGATGGGTACTCTAGAGCCCCGATGCTTCTTCACTAGGAACTGAAGCATCCACAGAGGACAAATGGAAAATGACTTTGCTAACTTTGAGAATTTATATTGCTGAAATGCTCTGAAGTTTACCATACTTGAGCTGGACTTCAATGGGGTGAGGGTGGGCGGAGATGAGAATAAGAAGGCATGTCAAGCTTGGTGGCAAGCTGAGATCTTAAAGCAGCAGACAAAACTCAAGTAATGGGCGTATTTTCTGGCTGGAAAGGCAAAGGGGGGCAGAGACATATTGATTTCGAGGTCTTGGGGGAATTCTCTGTCTGAAACTCCTGCCGAAGATGACGTCATTGACCCTCATCAGAGGCCGGGCCCTGGGGAGCTGTGGCTCACCACAGAAGCAGCTATAGTTTCTGTGTAAGAGGAGCCAAAGCCCTTTTGGCCCTGGCTGCAGAGTGTGGGCGGGCAAACGGAGGATTTAAGGATTAAGTGGTGAAAATGTTAAGTGAGCACGGGCTCCTTATTCATTGTCTAGATTTTAACATTTTTCAGCTTCTTTACTCCAATACCCAAGAAGGACCGTTTATGTGTTTGTTCATCATATTTCTTAAAATATGATTAAGTTTGTCTTTAAAAAAAACTGACCTCTCTCCCCAGGACAGTTACCCTGGTGCCATTTGCCATCTGGTCAATCTGGTTTCCAACTGAATTCGACTTGCCTAGCCACCGTGAACTTCTTACTGCTTTCCAGCCATGTCAGGACCTAAATGAAGGGTGCTTCATCCTTTATCCTGTATATGCACATCATGCTCTTCACAGATGGTCTTTCCACCTTTTTACAGCAAAGTACTGCCATCAACAACAGGGAATTTGGGATTCTGGGTTCAAATTCCAGCTCTACGATTTACTGGTTATGTGACTTTGGGAAGGTCATTGAAACTCTCTGAGCCTCAGCTTCTGTATTTATAAAATAAAGCAAGGATGAAAAGAGACAACAGATATGCAGCTATCCCAGCAAGAGTTGTCATTTGCCTGGCAAACTCCAACACCATGCTTCAACATGGAGCTCTGGGGAAACAAGCCCTGAGAATTGCCAGTGACCGGGGGCTCACTTCTTCCCAAGCAAGTCTCTGCATGGTTGATAGAAAGTTGCCATCGCATTGCAGCAAAACTGACTTCCACCAGCAGATGCCAAGAAGTGAGCACGCCCCACTTTTGTCACACTGTTTAGGGGAGATAGACCATCTGCTGCCCGAGCGTGCCTGACTCCCTCCTAAGGAGTCACAGTGGAGCCGGGAGGATGAAATTTGCCTCTTCGAGGTTCCATGTGGATCCAAACAGGAAGAGAAAGTCGCTGAAGGTCTCCTTTCCCCCTATCTCTGAATCCAACCATCTCATCTCCAGTAATGCACAGCCCAGTGATTTTCAAGCCCAGTTATTCCTGACACCTTTCATCTAGGCCCAAATGT
Source organism: Mandrillus leucophaeus (assembly GCF_000951045.1). NCBI lineage: Eukaryota > Metazoa > Chordata > Mammalia > Primates > Cercopithecidae > Mandrillus > Mandrillus leucophaeus. The sequence continues at coordinate 1,520,617 of NW_012109308.1, read as the reverse complement.
CCTTTCTTTGACAAGAATCCACCCAAAACATCTGGAGCTCTAAAGGTAAAGCAGGTATATTGAATGCTAGAATCTAATTAAGGAAGGAGAAAAAAAAGAACCCTTAGAGATAGCCTGAAGACTGGCTGTGATCCAGAAGCCTGATGGGCTTATATTTGTGGGGCCTTGGGGTGATGGGGTAGAATGTTCTAGTGGGCAGGATGTAGACAGCAAGAGAAGTGAAGCCTGCAACATTCAGGGTGTCTGTCCCCAAACCCAAACCCAGCAAGGGGAAGAGCTGGAACCTCCATGGTATTAAACTACACAAAAGCAAAAGAAGAGACCAAAATAGTCTGATAGAGATTTAAAACAAGATGGCCCTGCAAATATGTCTCAGTCAGAAGAATTTTCTTGGCTTCTGATACTTCTCAGCGCTCCCTAGGATCCCGCATTTTCAGCAGACCATCAGCCCCAAAACATCTAGGCCACACAAAGATATCATTCATTCATTCATTGACTCACAAATCTGTATTATAGGTCCAGTACGCTGCAGACACTGCTCTAAGGCACAGTTAGACACAGTCAAGAAAACAGATGACAATTCCTGCCCTCATGGAGCTTACATTCTAGTGAGGCATTCTTGTCTGGCTAATGCAGAACACATCATTGAGATTCAAGGCCAGGATTCATAAACCCAATACATCCAGGGGCTGGACAGGGAACAGCCACAGGCAGAGTGATCCAGTTGCAAGGCAATAGGGAATGGCATGGACTGTGGGGACCAGGAATCTCATACCTCATCTAAAGAAGGAAGCTGCTGTTTGGTTCCAGGCCATTGTCTCCACAAAAGAATATAATGTCATTGCTTCCAGATTTTCTGGTTTTTCAGTAGAAGTAAAAAATCTAGAATTCTGTGAAATTATCCGATTTTTAAAACCTGGAACAAATCAAACTAACCATATGTGACAACCAGTTCCCATCTGAGAGACATCTGCTTGTGACTCTCACTCTTGATGTCCAGTAGGGATTGGTGGGCATTGAGGGATTGAGTAGATCAATTACAAAACCTGGATCAGAAAGACATGGTCTCAAAGCAGCTTCACCCTTTGCTACCAATGTAGTAAGGTGACTTTTTAAAGGCAGTTCATTTGGACTCCTGAGTCCCCCTCCTTTTTTTAAAATCTGTAAAACAGGAGTAAAATCATAGAATTGTTATTCATTACAGGGTTCTGGCAGGAAGCAGGTGCACATTCAAAGGTTTCAAGTGAAGGAGTTTAATTGTTCTATTGACAGAGGCATAGACAGAGGTCAGTGGGGAATGTCTAAGAGCTGATGAAACACCCTGGGACTAGAAATACCAGGGAGTCATTACTACGCCTGGCCTGAAGGAGTAAAGGGAGAAAAAGATCCCAGATTCTGGTGAGAGATGAAGGGCACTTGGCAGGAACTGTGGTCCTAAAGGGATGCCAACCCTGCCAGTGCTGAAGGAATAATACCCCTACCTGACAGTCTCTCCTTCTAATCTCCTGCTGCTGCCTCTTATTGGCCCTACCAATCTAGAAGCCAGAAGGCAAGCAAGCTTGGGTGGTGTAGTCTGCAGAGCTCAGTCTCACAGGGCACAGGTCAGGGTGAAAAAGAGCAGAGCAAGGGTCAATGGATCTGGAAGAGCGCACAGTTGTCCTTTACATCTCCTTTCAGATGAGTATGCACCAATCCTCTTTCTCACTCTCTCAGCGTCCTAGGGGGAAACAGTCTGGTGGAGTCCTCTCCACTCTACCTAAAAAATACTCATGACTCTGAACTTGTCAAGCAAACTGAGAAGTGCTCAAAGGGTGATTTTTCTGGGAAAGGCTAGGGCATACACACTAGATTCCCCCATGGAAGGGCTGGGCTCTACGCAAACCTCAGAGCTAAAGTCACAGTTGGTCAAAATGATTAATTATGAGGACTCATCTTCATTTCAGGTCACCAGGATAGGAGGCTTGCCAAAAAAGAATCGAGCGAGGGAAAGAGCCCACTCAAAGGGAGTAGTGGGTAGCAGGCTGACCTTCTCTATTGCCACCTTGGGCTGGGAGTAGAGGGCTGAGTAAGAAAAAGTGTGATCCAGAAAAGCTAAACCTCAAGCAACACATGTGTTAGGCTGTAAGTAACTGAAAACTCACTGGTGTAACCAAACAAATCAGGAGGTTAGGGCAGTGATCAGTGTGGCTTGAATAGATATGTGCAACTATGGCTGTGGGTCCTGCCTTCTTCCACATGAGGCTTCCTCCTCTGGCTCATCATGGGAGGGCTGCCGCAATCTCAGGACTCCCATCCAGACATGACAGTATCTAGAGGGAAGAAAAAAATTAGCTTGTGTTAACTCAGAAAGCACGCTCTTTTTCAGATGCATCCTTGAATCAGTTCCTCTAAGAAAATACCACATGATGATTGCCTTAGGTCTGGTTATGATAAACAATTTCTATAGCAACAAGGGTGGGTGTGATTTCTCTGACAGAGTGACAATTTTCTCAATTCTCTCGTGGCTGGTACATAATTAGTACTATTTAGATGTATAGGAGAGAAAATAATTCATTACTTACAATGGATGTCTGGGGGCATTTAGACTTAATTCTCTTGATGAACCCCATCAAAAACAATAATCAAATTTCAGTCCTTTTTAAAAACAAAGGTTTATTTCTCATTTATGCAAAGTGTCCAGTGAGGGTTAATGCGGAGTTTTCTTTGCCCCAAGTCTCCTCCCCTAGAGACCCAGGCACATAGAGCTTTCACCATCCAGAATGTCCCTGTTTGTCAGGGCAGGAGGACAAAAACTAATTTTCACCCAGTCACGTAAGCTTCCACCTGGAAGTGACATATGTCAATTTCACTCAGTGGAATTTTAGTGACCAAAGCAAGTCACACAGCCACTTCTAACTTCAAGGCAGTAGAGCAGTGTAACTTTACATTATGCCTAAAAGGAGGAGAAAGCAAGTTGGCAGTGCATATTAAGGAACTAAAGGGAAGTTTATATGCTTCTTCATGTTAAACCCTCAGGAAGTAGAGACTCAGAAAATGATTTATGTACAAACATGTATGTTGAAGCACTGCATACACAAACAAAAAATAAAAACAGAAACTATCAGAACATCTAACAGTGAGGTAATTCTTAAATAAATCAATCTAGCCATAGGAGGGATAATTTTCTCGTGTTCTAAAGTGTTGCTTTTGAAGAGTACTTAATGATACAGGAAAATTCTCACAATAAGTTAAAGTGAAGTAAAGGATAAAGAATTGCACTGCTTTATTAATATTAATATAAAAATAAAGTACCAAGAAAACAGACAAAGGAAACATACTAAAATATTAATGATGGCTATCTCTACATTAATGTTATTGTTTTCTTTGTGCTTTTTAATATTTCTTTAGTTCTCTATGCAGATGAGTAAATTTTTAAATAATCAATTTAAGAAGATTATTTAACATAGAAATATATGGATGTTTATCACAGTAATTTTTGTAATAGCAAAAATTGTAAACATCTAAAATCTACAAGAGGGAGTCGGTAAAAAAATTACAATTCAGTCAAATAATAGATTATGAAGAAGCATTTAAAAATTAAGATCTATTTGGTCTGCTATGGAACATTTGCTGAGATATATTAAGTGAAAAAACATGGTGCAGAAAAGCGGGTATAGTACACCACCATGTATTTAAACGTGTATGCATACACACATTTTTTAAAAGAATGCACAAAAAACTGCTAAAAGTGGTGCCTTTGGGTGGGGAAAACTAACAGACTGAAGAAATGACTCATAGCTGTCTGTGGAAGGATGACTTTCAATTTTAAGCCCTTTTTTTTTAACCCCATGTGTGCACTATTTGAGTTCTATTTTATAAAAAATTATAAACAAATAAATAAATCAGATGCCAGCTCTGGCAGATATGTCATAACTGCAGGTTACCCTCCCTGCCCTTTTCCTGTCTTTAGGCTATTTCACTCAATGCCTCAGTCCTAGGCTGGACCGTAGCTACAGTTTAACAAGGCTTAGGGATTGAAAATGAATTTCATTGATCCGTCTGCCATTCTGAGCACAAATAACAAAGGGTCCCCCAAAGTTGTCTGACTCAGGTATAGGAAATACCAGTCATCTTTTCACCTGGGCTACAGGCAGCTGACACTTTTCCCAGGGACCCATGAGCTAAAAACACACAGGCCTCCACATGGCTGATAGTCAACAATTCCTGCAAATAGTTGACATTGTGGGCCCATGCCTTTGTGTCTGCTCAGAACCATTTAATTCTTGGGAGTTGCTTATATTCATAGATATCGAACTGGACCAATCACTGTAGATAACTTCAGGGTCAAACTTTCTGAAGAAAGAGCGGCACCAATACTGATACAGGAAATCCAGCTCCCAGCCCCCTGGAGCAAGGCATTAGAGAATGGCTTCTGGTAGTTCCATGTCCCAGGACAAATTTGGTGACAGGACAGTCAAGAGTAGAAGAGATTTTGTACCTTAACTTTGTTCTGAAATTAGGCTCTGTAGTTCTCTAGGCTTTGGCCTTTCAAACTTCTCCTAGTACGGCCAACGCATATGTTCCCTCCTTCCATCTCCACTGCGAATGTGTTGTGATAAGTGTTACTTATTCATGCAGCAAATCCCTGGTCCAGGCACTGGGGATACAGTAGTAAAGAGATCCAAGTAGGAAACAACTCTGCTCATAAATTATTAAAAAATTTAAATATATAGGATGACACAAGTGCTATGGAGAAAAATTAAGCAGAGATGTGGACAGGAGGTGCCAGAAAGAGGCCTCACTCCAAAGATGAAGCTCTGGTGAAAATCCGAGGGCAGCAGAGAGGGCCTTTGACATTGTGAGCCCAGTGTGGATATGGGGGATGTGTGTTTTGGGAGAAGTGGCTGAGTTTTACCCCTAGTTTGGCAGAAGGTAGAAGTAGTCAGCCAGTGGAGAAGCAGAAATAATGTTTCAATATTTCTGCAATAAAATGTTTTAAAATTTTATTTCTGAGATCTGAATAGTTATGAGAAATAATATAAATGTTCAGCAGCAGTTATATCATGGTATAAGCATGAAGTAGACTATAATCTAGTCACTAATAACCCTGGATTGGCAAGAATATTCAATAAGGTGGGATTTTCTTCCACAACGTAAAACATTGAGTGGGAAAGGCAGAATGCAAAATTATCATCACATTTGTCATGCTCACTGTAATAACCTAGTGTGGCACCCAGAACACTGGTTGGTACATAGTGGATATGCAATCAGTAGTGATAAATAGCTGTTGATTAAGTTAATTGCTGAGCATAAGCATGGTGGAAAAATAACTGGAAGAAAATGCATCAAATTATTAACAGTGGTTGGCCCGCAGTGATGGAATTCTTGATAATTTTCATCGGTGAATTTTAAAGCTTCCCAGATGATTCCAATATGATGCCAGGGTTGGAAAGGACTGTTTTACGCAAGTCCAATTTTATTATCTGAGGTATGTATTTCAATCCTCCATGCATAGATAAGGAACTGAAGTTCAAAGAGGCGAGGGTCAGCTTGCCCAAGGCCATAAGTTAGGGAGTGAGAGAGCAGGTGATCTAGCCCCAAACCTTATGGAACTCACTTAGCCTGCTATTTTTACTTGAAACAGCTGATACCCAAGGAAAGCTCTGGGAGGACTTCCCCAAGGCACAGACTGGTCACTGGTGAGTCAGTACTCAACCTGAAGTTCCTACACACTGTTTGGGATTCTTTTCAGACACCTCATGCTGTTGAGACAGGGAGAGCAGATGGCAAGAAAACATCACAACTGTGACAGGGAGTTTCACCTCTGATCAAGCTCGGTCAGAATTCCAGGTCTGGTTCCATCTAGTCCTACCTTAGTGAGAATGCAGAGGCTTCCCTCTCATGCCAGAAGCTGGCCTCTAAGAGTGCAGCATCCACCCTTCTCTTCAGGATACATGAGAATCCTGGGAACCCATTAAATAAGGGTTGTCTGCATGGGGTGCTTGAATGGAGGCCAGGCAACATCTTAAGCACAATTATTACTTGATTATGGGGACTTTCTGGCTGATGATTGGTCATCCTCACTGGGTGACAGTGACAAAGACAAATGGGTGCTACCTTGGCTGCTATTTAACTCTGCCAACGGGTAGTTTCTGCTGTGTTGGCTGTGTTGGAAGCTCCTAGTTCATCATTCTCTAACTGTGGGGTCTCCCTCGTTTTTCCTCAACCCAACTGCCTTTAGTTTTAAGGTAGGAAAACTGATCTAAAGGTATCCACTAGAAACTTCCTTCCATCTCGCCTTTTGGAAATATATAGCATAGATTTTTGTGGGCTTTGCTTCTTGTTTCTGCAGTGGGTGACTCAGGCCTTGTGACAGAAACAAGGTGGAGGATGGACAAGCCTTCAGGGTTATACTTCTCTTGTCTTATTGACTCAAATGTAGAGAGGAAACCAAGATGACTGGCAAAGCAATACCTCCCTGTGACAAAGGCAACAGGCCAAGAACCTCAAGGTAGTTTTTAGAATGCTGCTTTTTACCCCTGGGTGATATATGTGAAAGAGAACTGAGTATTGTCAATATTATTGCAACTATTATCTACTGTAGTCTATTAAACTAAAGCTTAAAATGAATCTTCTGTCCAGAAGCCAGCCCCTCCAACAATTGATTTCCTTTTCAGGCAGGCCAAAGAATTCCCTTGGAAGGATAAAACTACCAGGCAGTCTGAGCTGGATGGACCACGCTGGTGCAAATGCAAAAGGTCACCATTGGACTTGGCCAAGCTGGTAAATGTCAATAAGCTGGAGATCTTGCAACTTCAGCTTCTGCATGTTGGGCAGTACACCTCACCATCAAGCCTGGGCCCCCACCTCTGCAGCCCATGCTGACCCAGCTTGTCCCACTGAGAGACCCCTTCTGAATTGTTCACATGGGAACCTATCCATCCAGAGTTCTCAACATAACAAAAGCTCTGGTCAGGCCTTTTTGTAAGCTAGGCTTTTTCTGCATATAACCATTTACAGATTTGAGCCTTTCCTTCCTTGATATGAGGAAAAACAATAACTGAGAAGCTCGTGAAATTGCAAAATCATGGAACGCAATTCTCTGTACCCTTTCTACAGGCACACCCTCTCAGCTCCATGAAGGAGCCCAATTCTTCGTTGTTCCCAGGGCTTTTTGCCAAGAAGTGAAGTTCAAAGAAATAAGATCATAAAGATCCACATATCAACAAGTCCATAGAAGCCCCTGGGAATCTCATTGGAATGGGAGACCTAACATATCCTAGACATTAACTTCCCCAGGCATTGGCTCAAGCCAGTTGAGAACTTGTCTTTCCACTAAAATACATGCCTTCCTGGGAAAGGTTCTGTTCCTGGTTCGGTATCAGCATCTCTTTGGGAATCTGTACTGTGTATGCAGATTGTCTGCATTCAAATCCAGGTTCCAGCACTTGTTAATTAGATGAAGTCGGGAATGTTCACCTAACTTCCTTGGCCCTCAGTTTCCCCATCAGTAAAATGGAAGATAGTAATATCTATCTTACAGGGTGTTGTAGGTAAATGTACTTATTCTATTCCTTAAAAGTAGGATCTAATCAGGAACTGTACTTAGGCAGAACAGGATCCTTCTGGGGAAAAGCAACGAAGAAGAAGGTAGAAAAGGATACATTAAAAAAAAAAGAAAAGCGGGGGACACTGAAATTGAAAGTATCTTCAAATGGGGCCCCGGGGATCAGCTGCCGACAAGTGCACAGGCCCAGGTAATGATAGGGACACAAGTACCAGTGGAGGATAGAGCACTGGCAGGGTGTCAGGGAATGCATGAGTGGCCTAAACAATGGTCTGCAACTTTAAAGGGTTCAATGTACATTAACATTATGAACATAATGAATGCCGCTATTATCCTAAATTTGGAAGAATACAAATAAAAGTTTTGTAAATCAATACTTCTACTATCCACTGATCATTTCAATGTATTTCATTCCAGTCTTTTCTGTCATGCATAACTTGTAATATTCATTTTGTCCCGCTTTATATCCAATTTTAACTATATTGGAGTCATATTTTAAACTACTTTTTCCCACTTAATACAGCTTGAGCACTTTTCCCTCATTAAAGATGGCTTCTAAGGGCTATATTATATTTCATCATATGGATTCATTTATCCAATTCACTGTAAACATTTAGGCTGTTTCTAATTTTTTATTATTGCAAATCACACAGCATTGAGCATCTATGTACATAAATCTTTATGTGCACATCTGATAACTTCTTCAGGACAAATTCCTAGAAGTGGAATTACTGGGTCAAGAGTTACACTCGTTTTGAAGAACCTTGATATATATTGCCCTGTTTCTTGCTATGAATGTGCACAAACAGGTATGGCACAGTCATAAGTCAAACACCCTTTCTTCCTACCTCTATTTTCTTGCCTTGGTTAAATCCTTCTCATACTTCCATACTCAGCCTGCCTTACCCTATCTTTCCAGACTGGTTTATGTGTCCCTTTGTCTATACTCCTGCAGCTCTTGCCCTTCCCTCTTATGTTGCATTTAGCATGCTATGTTGCACTTGCTGACTTACATATACATCTACCTGGCTGGACTAGAAACACCATAACGGTAGAATAATCTCTATAGTCCTGGCACCTGGTGCAAGATGGATGCTAAGTCCATTTGTGTTGCTATAAAGGAATACCCGAGGCTAGCTAAGTTATAAAGACAAGAGACTTACTGGCTGACAGTTCTGCAGGTATAGCACCAGCATCTGCTTCTGATGAGGGCTTCAGGCTGCTTTCATTCACAGCAGAAGGAGAAGGGGAACCATTATGTGCAGAGACCACAGAGATCACATGGCGAGAGAGGAAGCAAGAGGGTGGGGGAGGGGCCAGGATCTTTTTAACAAACAGCTGTCATGGGAGCTAACAGGGTGAGAATTCACTCCCATGAGAATGGCACCAAGCTATTCATGAGGGATTTGCCTCCATGAACCAAACACCTCCCACTAGGCCCTACCTCCCAACATTGCCACCCTGGGGATCAGATTTCAACATGAGGTTCAGAGGTGTCAAACACCCAAACTACAGCAGATGCTCAATGGATTGTTGGAGTAAGTGCAAAGCAGGCATGTGTGTGGGCTGGCACCAGATGGGAGTGCATACAGTGCACAACTCTGCTTCTGTGAATCGGCTCTGTCATAACCACTCTGGGTAATATGCTCTGGGGCAATGCTGTCTGTCCTTCCACTGACCTCTGAGCCACTGAAAATGCTGGTCTGGAAATATTATTTCATCTCTCACAGAAGGCTGACCTACCTGCAAGATTGAGGAAAATAACCTAAAGGCTAGTTTAGTCGAAGCCGAGACTCTTAACAATGTTGACTCCTGGTCAGAGGTGCCAGGAGAAAAGGGCCCTGAATGGCCCACAGCAGGCCATTAATGAGATCACAGATTCTTAATGTTGAAAGGAAACTAAGAGACTACCTTGGATTACAGCTTAGTATACCAAGCCCTAGAAAACTACAGATAGCAATAATTATACCATAGTGGTGTTGTAAGAACTTAAAAAACAAAGAATTTTAAGTCCCTGTAAATATCTGATAGGTAATATTTGCTCAACCAATGGGATTCATTCATTCATTCATTCAATTGTCTGTTTAGCTAATATTTACTGAGTGTCTCTTATGTGCCACAGTCCAACAGCTAACATATGATAGTGATCACATCTGGTGTAACCTGTTCTGGGAAATGATAAAAAGACAACTGAGATGAAATGGAGCAATATCCTTTTGATCATCATGGGGTCTGTGTTTTCTCATTAATGGAGGATGCTTCCCTGCTCCAAGCTGAAAAGCTAGCCATTCATTACATTCTACCAGCTGCCACCTACAGCTGGTACAGAAATGTGAGGGGGCCAGCTTGCTATTCCAGAAAGAGCAGGCGCCTCTGAGTCACGCAGACCTGGGTCTGAATCTTAGGTCTATCAGTTACTACTTCTGTGCCTGTGGGAAAGTCACTTAGCCTCTCTGGGTCATGGCTTCCTCATCTGCAGCACGGGGCTACGTGGCATAGATTTGTGGAAAGCAGGCCAGGCACAGTGGCTCACGCCTGTAATTCCAGCATTTTGGGAGGCCAAGGTGGGTGGAGCACCTAAGGTGAGGAGTTCTAGACCAGCCTAACCAAAATGGTGAAACCCCATCTCTACTAAAAATACAAAATATTAGCCAGGCACGTTGGCACATGCCTGTAATCTCAGTTACTTGGGAGGCTGAGGCAGGAGAATCACTTGAACCCCGGAGGTGGAAGTTGCAGTGAACTGAGATCATGCCATTGCACTCCAGCCTGGGCAACAAGAGTGAAATTCCGTCTCAAAAAAAAAAAAAAGATTTGTGGAAAGCAGAAGAATCGCTCCCTAAATATGTCTACACCCTAATCCCCAGAATTTATGAACATGTTATCTTAAATGGCAAAAGGGATGTTGCAGCTGTGTTAGCACTTTAAGATGAAGATATTATCTTGTATCATCCAGGAGGGCCAATCTAGTCATACGAACCTTAAGAGCTGAGAACATTTCCCAGCTGTAGTCCTAGAGCGTGGCAATGAAAGCAAATACGGAGAGAGAGTAGCATGAGGAGGACTTGACCCACTGTGGCTGGCTTTGAAGATGAAGGGGCCACAAGACTAGGAATTCAGGCTGTCTCTAGAAGCTGTAAAAGAGAAGGAAATTGGTTCTTGCCTAGAGTCTCCAGTGCATCCCTGCTGATAACCTTGATTTTAGCCCAGTGAGACCTGTGCTGGACTCCTGACCTAAAGATAAATTTGTGTTGTTTTAAGCCACTAAGTTAGTGGTAATTTGTTACAGCAGCAATAGAAGACACATACAACTTTATGTGATTGTTATAAGTTTCAAAAGAGAATATGTGCTTGTCACCTAAGAGGCCTGCTACACGTCTTTATTTATGGTCCTCTACAGTTATCCAGGCCCTCAGTGAGCTTATGACAGCCTTTGCCTGCCTGCTTCATGACTACTCTGCCCAGAACAAAGGCTTCTTGAAGGAGAGCAGGAAATGATTATTGAAGAGAAATGCTATTTGTATTCAAATGTCTCAGAATAAGGGCAGCAAAGGAACAGATAAACAAGAGTCTCTTAATTACAGACGATGGATGTGTGCTTGGCCTCTGCTCTCTGCCTTCCATTTCTCACCATGTCACTGAATCAGCAGCAGCAGCTGGCACGAGCTTCTCTCCCTGTGGCCAACCAAGAGCCTGGCTCACAGCCCCAGCCTCCACCTTTCCCTCCGAGGACACACATCTCCCCTCACCCCACCGGAAGTGGGCTCCGTGATGGCTTCTTAAGCTTCAGCACACACGTGGGCCAATTACCTAGCCCTGGGTTCAGGTTTTGGTGCTGCCATGACTTCGTTATGTGGCCTTGGGTAATCATTGCACCTCTTTCTGTCCTGAATTTCCCTCTTGAGAATTAAGGGTAACTCCTTTATATGGTTGGTCAGAGCATGAAAACAGATAAATTTGCTACTTGCTTTAATATAGTGCCTGTCATATAGATGTTGCCAGTAAATGGATTCATTTACCCAAGAATATAAAAGCAGTACTAAACAAATAATATGTATGTATACACAAGCAAGAAATATATATTACATAAAATATATCTATATTGTTATATATAAATATCACAAATAGAAAATATGGATATAGGGCCGGGCGCGGTGGCTCAAGCCTGTAATCTCAGCACTTTGGGAGGCCGAGA
>NW_012109308.1:1462077-1507386 GCF_000951045.1 Mandrillus leucophaeus | reverse complement strand
GAGGCTGAAGGATCATTTGAGCTCAGGAGTTCATTGCTGTAGTAAGCTATGATCTTGCCACTGTACCCCAGCCTGGGCCACAGCATGAGACTCTGTAAATAAATAATAAAAATTAAAATAAAATAAAATAAATAAAAAGTTAAAAGTTGTAGTAAAGATTCAAATTAGTTTCAACATTTCCATCTGTTCTTTGAATTTGATTCCATGCCAAGAGTGAACTTTGCAGAGCCCGGTTTTAAATAGCTTTCACTTCTATAAATAAATCTGAACCTTCTCTAGCCATACAATTTCATTAATTGTTCCTTTAGAGATAGGTTAGAGAAATACCTATCTCTAACCCTTTACTGATGTAGTGTGTCCTACCTGGAATATTTTCCCTACTTACATAAATCCCTCCCATTCTTTAAGGCCTAGTTCAGGCTCCCCATGGGCTCTGTGAAACCTGCCTCTTCGATGAATTTAATGCATTTGTCTCTGTATCATGGACTTAGTTCTTATCTTCCAAAAATCTTCATAAGATCAAAGGAAAACATAGAGGAAAATGCATCACCCGTTAAGACTACTGCCCTAAAAAAACAATTATTTACAACCATCCCTTCTAATCCTTTACTGTAGGTATATACAGATAATCAGTAATATAATCACAGTAGAAATTCTGATTTCATCTCCTAACCTTCTGCCTTACAATGCTAGTGACTTTTTATGTCTATGTCTAGAGTGCATATCCCTCTATGTTTTTGGCTTTTACATCTCATGGGGCCATATAAGGTTATAATCTTAAATCCTTAGGAAAAAGCAATATCTCAAGTAGAGATAATGCCCAATAAATGCTCAGTGCTCCCTTGGGTAGCTTTTTCTTTTCTTTCAAATCTCCCCAGCAACTTTACAAAGGTCACCGACTCAATCACCTCTAGGAGCCAAGCATATTTTAGAAATGAATCAAACAGTAAGGCGATACGGACAGATTCAGTAATGTGCTGGAATGATTGTTCATCGCTTGCCAGAGCTGGTCATTATCAGGTCATTATCACCTGGGGCGTCAGGAACTTTGTGAGTCAGTTTAAACAAATCTTTTATTAACTTACCACTAAATAAATTATATTATAAATAAATTACATATATTAAATATATCATATTATAAATAAATTACATTAAAAACAAAGATAATAAATACTCAAAAGTCACCACTTCCTAATTATTTTACTAAATGTTGCTCTGAAGGTCATTTGTGTATACTGTATCTGTATAATGGACATGCTGTATGATGCTATATAACCCTTCATGTGTCTTCGCAGTTCCTCATTCAGGGATGTCACTTTGGTAGATTGAAGCTGGCTATGGTGGGAGTATGTACATTATAGAAAATGGTAAATACCATTAATCTGGGTGTGGTTTATAGTTTTTTTGATTCTCTAGACTCAAGAGAGTGATGAAGAAAATGTCATGAATGAAGATACAACTTAAAATTGTCTTATGTGTACAATTGTTACATTCCAAACAACACAAAAAATACGGAGAGAATGTTCTTCTAGCATTCAAAAACCATCATGTGATTCAGCATAGAAGTTATGTCACTGAAGAACAAGTGAAGTTCTTCGATGCTGGATACAAGACAGGATGCCCAGTTAAATCTGAATTTCAAATAATATTTTTAGTATAAGTATATCCCAAATATTGTTCAGAGAACACTCATACTAAAAATTTAGTTGTTCATCTGCAATTCAAATGTGGAGTTCCCTTTATATTTATTTGCTAAATCTGGCAATCCTAGACACGTATCTTTACTGTTTCATTTTCATCGTATTTGTTAACATAACCGAAAGCATCAGCAGTCATATTGGAATTATGCTTGTTTGTCAGTTGTAACCAAAGGTTGTCTGTGGATATAAAAGTCTGATAGCAATCATCAAAATAATTCCACAAGAATCAACTGGCTATATGAGAATTGCAATAAAGAGTATTTTATATGGCATTGTTTATAAATTTCTTGCAACATATCCTTTGTATCAGTAAAACGTATAATAAACTTATATGTGTATGTCTATGTGTGTATATACACACTTTTTCATTTTTGGAGAGTTGGTCATTAAATATTTATCAGCAAACCACTGGAGACAGTGAAAGAGTGGTACACCACCTCTTCAGAATGCATACAAATTCGCTTTTCTAAACACTGTTCTTCCAAACCAAACTTTCTCACCTATTGTCTTCCAACTGTTCTTTTGCTATGCCAGACCTAGGACAGGTCAAAGTCAGGGTCCCATTGAGTAATAATGACCAAGCTTGCACTGTTGAGAAATCAATCATCTCCAAAGCATCTGAGCACAAAAAACTGAAATAAGTTTTATCTCTGCTTAAAGGCTAAGTTTAAAAATAATAAAGGGAGGAAGAGGATCATTCCTCCCTAACCCCCACCCACCCCCTTTGTGAGCCTAATTCCATCATCTCAACTATTAAACATTCACTCCCATCTCCACCCAATTACCCACCCAAGCTGAGAGGCATCTCTGGGTGCCACCAGGCTCTGACATATGGGACTCATAACCAGGAGCAGATAGTATCCCCATTCTTGCCAGAGTAGTGCTACATCTTGGAAAGACTGATGCAGTTGCAAGACTGCTTCTGCTACTATTCTTTCTGACTAGAGGCCACACAGACCATGATTAGGGCAGCCATGGGGCCCAAGAGGTCCATGGAATGAAGAGTTCTTCTCAATTACGGTTAAATGCATGAAGAGCAGGAAGCACAACGAGGCAACATCTTTAGGTCGTCCCATCCCCAGAGAGGCAGATTGGCAAGGGCAGAAAGGAAGACAGGCTGGGCCTCCAATCCAGATGCCTGGAAAGAGCCAGGGGCTCCAGACAGGCTGGGTTTCCACATTCCAGGGCTTAGCTCCACTCCCACTTGGTTCTCATGCCACACACTTGCTTTGTGTTAGCAACAAGAAAGAATCTACAAACTTTGGAGCAAGGCATACTCTGTTGCTTATTTTATGCTCACTCTCTCTGTCTTTCTCTCCTCTCCCCTCCCTGTCTTCGGAATGAGCAAAGACACAACAGAAAAACATGTAAGAACAGAATCTCAAGTTTTAAGTAGGGGAAAGAAATTAGTAGAAGCTGGGCCCTAAACGTAGGACATTAAACTTCTTATTTGGGTGTAATTATAATATTGCACATAGTATTAAACACTCCGCATTGATATATTCCCAACTCTAAATCTCTGTTCTAGGCCAGCATTTCCCAAAGTGTGTTCGGATAGCTGTTTATGCATATTTTATGGAAAAATGGAGGAACAGTTCCATAGTCAAATAAGTTTGGAATATTTAATGTTAAATTTTTAATTAGATGTGTTTGCCGCAGGACTTCTCAGAGACTTCGATATGCAGATGTGCTTTGGGAATCTATTCACTGGAGGGAAGCTCACCATGTTTCCTAAATTTATTTCAGTGCGGAATCCCTTTCATGGAGTATCTTGTAGAATTAGTATTCTAAAGAAGAGATTTATAAAATGCTACTGAGGCTCCAACTATTTTCAATAGCTTCCCATTAATCAGTGATCAATTTACCGTTCAGATTTCCATGACTTTATTCACCTACTCTCTTCTCTCATCTTCAACTATCAAATGATTTGTCTTTCTTTGAGATCCTTTAGGTGCTCTCAGAGCCTCCGTCATAATTCTCTTCTCTCCTTTCTTTGTTTGCACAAGACTTTCTCTGTGCCAATGCCACTACCATCACCATAAGCTTTGGGAAGACAGTGGAGCTTGGTGGGTGGGGTAGGGAGTGGAGGTGGCCTGGACAAGAAGCCAGCGATCTGGAGTCAAAGGCCAGCCCCACGTGACCTTGGTCATGCTACTTTACCTTCTAGAGGCTTAGTTTCCTCTTATCTAAAATGGAAAAAATAATATTTTTGTCACAGACCCATTGTGAGGACCTCATGAAAGGGTTTCATGAAAGTACTCTGCTATCATAAAGTGAAACTGAAAAATTATCATTTGCCTCTTTTTTCCTAAATTTCTTTTATCATACGAATCACCTGGGGCACTTATTACAAAGAGAGATTTCTCTGAGGAATCTGTTTCCATGACTGGGACCTAGAATTGGTAATTTTAACAAGCTTGCCAGGTTGTTAAATCAGAAGAATTTAGACGGCACTGAATTATCTGAAAGAAATTAGAAATAAATGGTGATTCTGATAGCAAAAGCTACAGACAAGTGGGAGATAGTTGGCTGCGGGGTGGGAGGAAGGAAGGAAAGCCAAACACTACAGGTCTCCTCTTACTGATTATACCAGGCAGGTGTGTGTATATCCCTTCGTTGGCCAGAGCTTTACTGGATATTTGAACTTTGTGCAGTAATTCTTGGAGTACACACTTCTGAAACTATATTGTGAAGCACCCCACTGGTCAGGATTTCTCTAAAGTGGCCCTGATTACTTCTTCATTTGAATCTTGAGTCTTAAAAAAATCAATTATAACCTATAGATCATCATAGACACCTTCATTCAAGAAATCAATTTCACTGCATTTCTAATTAAGGATTTGCTGGGCCCAAGAAAAGGAATATATCTATGCACCTCCTGGTGCCACATAAGGCATTTATAACTCTGTATATCATTGTTGAGGTCTTTATGAATGACCAAAAGAGAAAAAATGACCCATCTCTGAAATAATCTCTTTGTTTGTGTGTATTCTTTACGCTTTCTCCATCTAAGAACTGGGATTACTTTGGGATTTTATGTCTTCAACAGAGAAGCAAAGAAATAAAAATGATATTTGCTTTATTAAAAATAGAATCAACACCCCAAACATAAACTTATTATTTATAGAAAATCCCCTTTTTGTCAAACCACCAACAGAGCCTCTATTGCAACTGATTTCTTTAAAAAGTTCAAATAAAAGCTGGGGAAATCTTGTAGCCATTAGACCGTAATCTGTATGAATCACCAATTTGTTTTTCATGACTTTTTCTGCATTCCTTCTATATTTTGCAGTTTATTTTGTTCAATGTTTTCAGCAACAGCTTTGCCAAACCCCAGAATCGAGAAGTCATCCATGCAGGGAGTGTGTGTTTCCCACTCTGCAAGCTGCTTGCTCAAGTAACAAGGCATACGTTTGACTTCTCTCCCTTCTCGTTCTTTTCTGTCTGGTTACAGGGACAGGCAGAGAACAATCCAACCTAAACACTGACAGGTAAGGCCTTAAACAGTTGAGGATGCCACAAGAAAATTCCAAGCATTTAGGACCCTTTCTTTTCCAACTACTCAACATGCATCTTACGGACACTGAGGCCTTTAAAAAAAAACAAAACCAAAAAGCTGCAGTTGTGACCAGTTGGCAGCGGCCACACTGTGGCTTAGTTACTGCAATAAATAGTTTACTTTAACTTAGCTCCAGCCTACTGAGTCTGTCTCTTCTACTCCGATACACAAACAATCTACTTTTTATTTACAAATATTACACATCTGCATGTGAAACCACACTCTCTCTTGTTAAATAGATATTTATTTCTCTTTCTCCTAACGTGGGGAACTAGTTTGGAAGTAAGTTAATCAGATCAGCCCCTTTCACTGCACTAAATATACTGGTATTTCTGGATCTATCCTAGTGGTGGCAGTAGGATGAGTACCAAGTTTATTCATTCAACCATCCATTCATTAATCCAGTTATTCATTTATTCATTGTGTAAATATTATTAAGTACCTATTTTGTGGGGCACAGGCATTGGGTTAAGTAATGGCAATTAAATATATGAAGTCCCTACCTTGGTGAAACTGTATGGTCTAATGGGAGAAACAAACATTAAGTAAATGATTTTATATACATATATATATATTTTTTTCATTTTAATTCTAATAAGGGATGCAAGGAGAATTAAAGGGAGCTATGAAAGTTCATAAAAAGGGAACTAAAACCAGGTATTATATGATTCCATTTATTTAAAATGTCCAGAATAGGCAAATCTGAAAAAACAGAAAAAATAGATCAATGCTTGCTTAGCACTGAGGAGAGGGACTGGAGGGGTTGGGAATGATGGCTAAGGAGAGCAACAGTTCTTTTTGGGTTAATGAAAATATTCTAAAAGGGATTGTGGTGATGGATAGACAACTCTGTGAATACACTCAAAGCCATTGAATCTCCTTCGCTCTATTCAATACTACCTTTTTTGGTGCTGGACTCATTCTCAGGGTACATCCCTGAGAATGTCTACCTGCCTCATTGATTCCAACAGCTTAGCAACCCAATGAATAGTGAAGGCCTTAGTTCTCAAGCTCCACCAAAGCTCCAAAGTAGGGCTTCATGGGTCTGAGCTGGTAATGTCACCTACCTCTGCATCATTCATTTGTTGGTCAAGAGAATGTGGTACCAGCATGGGTCACATGCTTATCCCAGGAGATGGAGTCAGCTCCACCAAAACCTTATGCTCTAAGAATAGGGGAAGAGATGGTTCTGTTACCAGATTAAGAGAGGCTAGGCATGCAAAAGCAGTCGACAGCCACCTTGGCCAGTTTCCTCTTGCAGTCTTGGAATCAAGCATTTATCTTGAGGGGCTATGGCCCTTCCAGATATAGACTCACTATATTTCAGCTGCTGGATGCAGCCTGCAATTGCTGGATCATTCAAAATGTGACACAGAGACCCTTGCACTCTTAACAAATTCTATTACTTAGTTAAATACAACAACAACAAAACAGTCACTAGCTATAAAGTAAGACTTTTTAAAAGTTACTATTTTTTGTAAACTGACTTACACAAACATATTAATAATTCCAATTTGCATTGTGGGTTTGAGGGGTTGTTTTTTGATGGAAGGGGAAGTTGGGATTTTTGTTTGGTTTGATTTGCCTCCTATGTGCATAATCAGCTTCTGGGAGCTCTGAAGTTCCAAGTGGTGTGTAATAAAAAGTAGTCAAGTCACTTGCATCTTAAGATATTTGCACTAACAAGTGTAGAGGAATTATAGGCAACACATTTATCTGCTAATTACTGTCATATGAAATTTGCTTTGCTAGCAGGAAAATGGAATCACACAATGATGGCAAATTCATGACAGCCATGTCTCGCTCCCCTCTCACATGCAAATGTAATGGTTCTCTTTTCTACTGTGATCAGATGTGATCTCAGAATCTTCCTCAGCACCAAGCTTTTGGGACCCATCACCAATCAGGTGGAATTGGAGACCTGGATGAGCTGTATGAGCGTGGGAAAGTTATTAAATCTTACGAAGCCCTAGTTAACTTGCTTGTACTTAACAATATACTTGCACTTGATAAAAGGTAGTTATGATTAGAATTATTATTATCATGATTGCCTTCAGATTATACCAAAAAAGAATTGCCTCTGCAGCTTGTCTCCATGGGGTAGCGGTGAGGAGGGCAGGCAGCATCAATGATTCTCTTTTTTGGTTTATTTCAGACTTTTTCAATGCCTCAGAAAGAGAGTTCCTGGTTACTAGGAAATGTATACCTTCATGAGTGGCCAAGATGAGAACCTCCAGAAGAAAAACTGCACAATTCTGTAGGTAACCACGGAAGAATATACTGTCCATTCTGTCTCTCAGTGTCCTTTATACAATGACTCATGTGATAAATGCCTAAGTATGGTTCCAGGAAAAAGTTTGTCTCTACAGAAAAATGTGTATGTTTTCCACTGTCATACAACCAAAACTAAGTAACCCAAGATGTTTCCACTCCTTCTTTGCTGCCAGAAAACTTGTGCCAAGATGTATTACCCAAGTGTTATAATTAGCCCCAATCAGGTGCCTAAAGCCATCAGCTTCTTTTGAATCCTTCAGACAGTTCCAGTTTTCTTTTACCCTTGAATGGTTTATTTTATGGTGATTGAAGCTGTTTCTTCAGTCTCTCTGGAAGAGCTGGGTCACCTGACATTTTAATGTCTCTTTCAACTACAAAATTCTATGAAGTCTTCAATATCACTCAATCATTAGAGGAAGATGATTAGTTCTAAATTGAACTTATAGCCTCTGGTATTCCAATAAGTGGAGGAGAGATGAAGAGATTTAAAATGCATTAAGAATCTAAATAGGCTAAGTACTCTAACACTCTAGTGTTCTTAAGCTCACCAGCCTGGGAGTACAGATGTGACCATGTTGACATTTGGAGCCACATCTGCAGCTCAGTGTCCCCACCACCCCTGGCAAAGAAGCAGAGATTCAGAGATTGATTATTCCTGGGAGTCAATAGCAGTGTCTCATGAGAATTCCATGTTCTTGGGATGTTGCTGTCATGAATACAGAGTTTGTCAGCTGGGCATGTTCCCATCCAGTCGATCCTCACTGCTCCTCTGGTAGGCTCTGACCTACCAAGAATGACGTCTTCTGAAAAAAATCCCAAACATGCAAACCAGCAGAGATGCCAAAATATTGCTATATATTTTCTTTCCCTTGGTGCCGTTCCATGAAGTAATGGGAAAACCATCTCCCCACTCTTTCCAGTGGAGTAAAAATGGGTATAGTATGGGCAGAATTGCCCATGAAAAGAATATCAAGGGTGAAGATCATTGTTTCTAGATCTGAGCCTTAAGGAGCTTCAACTCAAGCTGGCTGGAGAGGCAGCAAAGGAGACTGAAGAGGAGGAGCCAGAAAGGTGGGAACAAAATGTAAGAGAGGATGGTTGTTGAAAACTCTGAGAGATGAACATGTTTCACACAGGAGCACCAAACACTGCTACAAGCGTTATTAGGCTTTCACAGCACCAAGAGGCCAATGCTGTCCCTCCCGTGTTGCCGGTGAAGAATCTAGGCTCAGACAGATTAATGTGGTTTGCCCAAGAGCATAAAGCTGGTTAGCATCGGGCTGAGACTCAAAGCCAGGTTTGCTGTGCTCTGGCCATGACACACCTGTGTTGAGATGGATTGCAGAACACACCTTTTCTGTCTCTCTAATCTTGTCAATGTTTATTTCCCAAATGTACAATAGACTATGTTTCCATTATTATGCTTCCAAAGTCAACTTCTCCCTTTGACAAATGCCAAGGACAGCGACTGAATGGCTGAAGAAATCAGATGCCCATCCTCTTATTTGGGCCATGGCAACGAGGAGGAAAGAACTTACAGGGTAGATTTGAAACTGAGATAGGGTTTGGAGGTTTCTCTTTTTAATGTTGTTTTCTACCAATATTCTAGCAGATGTAAATATGCTTCATAAAATTATAAAGCATATATATGTGTATATACATTTTATATATATATATATATGGGATTATCAGCTTTATTGGAGCATGAGAAAAGAATGGATCTTTGGGGATTCGGTATTTGCTTATTCTAGCTACAAGCCAACATCAATACATAAAGCAAGATTGAGAAACTCTATAATAATATTCTATTTTTACTGAGAGAAGTCTCTGCCCATCTGTGTCATCTGTGTGACTGACTTTTTTTGGAAGTGGGGTGGATTAAAAAGACTAGAAATACTCTGAGAGTTAAGAGAAAAAATACTGTTTTGAGGGGAAAAGCATATTATCTGAATATTTTTCTAGGTTCTGGCCTTCCAATACTGCAGCCTCCTTGACTCTTTAAAAAGGGGCAACAGTATTTTGAAGCTCCTAGGAGCAAGCTGGAGGACATTCGGCCAGCCTGGGCCCTCAGCCTATGCTGCTCCTGAGTTCATTAACATAAGACATGTATCGAGGCAACTGATACCACCAGGAAGCTTTATTTCCCCAGAATCACAGGATAGTTAGAGAGGGTAAACACCCTGAAGACCTGGCCAGTGTTTTAAATATTTTTTTAAGGATATGGAACCCTTTGTGTGCATGTGTAAATATAACAAGTTGAAAAATATTATCTTGACATTTGACATCTTAATCCCTCTAACAGAGGAAACTATCATTGTTTAAAAAATACCTTGGTAAACACGCCTGGGATATGACATCAGTGGGAGCCAATACCTCAGAGGAGAAAGAAGACAAACTATTCTGGATGAGAACAGAGGAGGCACAAGGGCAAATTTTTGTTTTTGTTCCTGAATGGGAGGAGGACTGGTGAGTGAAGGGGGAAAAAATGGAGACAGGACTGAGAAGAACCAGAAATTACAATAATAGAAGTAATAGCCTAACATGTACACATATATGAGATCTATCTATCTATCTATCTGTCTATCTACCTATCTATCATCCATCATGTATCTATCTATTTGCATATATAAGCTATAATATCTGGCTCTTTTCCAATCGTTTTACTTATATTAATTCATTCCATCTTCATATGAATTCAAGCAGATACTATAATACTATAGTTCTCATTTTAAATATGAGAAACTGAGGCACAGAAAGGCTAAGTAACTTGCCCAAATCCCACAACTAGCAAATATGGAGGAGTCAAGGAGTAGGGGAAATGGCATCTTAAAACCACAAATGTCAGCTATTGAAGTTAATTTGCCTTGCTCTATAAAATAAAACTGTTTTTACTTCTTCCCCCTCACCTGTATCAAAAAATGCCTTTTGTAAAATCTGCACATATTTCGGGTAATCGAGTTCATTTTTATGGAATCCAAAGAAAGGACCCATGTCTGGGCCCAGTGCAATGTCAAAGGGTGATCCAGTGACCTGAGAGACAGGAGGGGCCATGAAAAATGTGCTCTGATTCTGGGAACTCTGAGAGTCTTGCACAGAATTTTGAACTTTGGAATTGGTGGATTTTAAGCAATTTAAACAAGATCTCAGGAGGCAAGGAAAACCCAAACGATGTCTGGGAACCTTGATGGAAGCAGAGCTCCTCTGGTTGAAATGGGTGGGGCAGTCCCCTATCAGGATGGCCTCCCTCCTGCCCTAATGGCAGCCCTGAGGTCACTATGCAGATGCCAGACTCCACTGACTTAGAGCTCTTATTTTACCCATGATCAAGCTGAGAGGAAGGAAGGACTTCGTTTTTACCCTAAGAGGCTATAAACTGGCTTGTTTAATTTCGTCCTAATCAGTGATTTAGAAAGAATAAAAACTTTTTACTATAATTACTAATATTTAAAAATTAGGGAATTTTGTATTTTAAAGGTCAGCTTTCTTGTTTGTCTTGAAAATCTGGACACCCGTGCTGTTTGCCAGCGGAAAAACACTTCACCAAAGGTGGGTCACACCGCCACCTTTGCAGAGGGAGGCGTGAAATTTCCAGAGTAGTCGGGTCTCCACTCTACCAGCTGTAGTTATTTACTACCTTATCAGGGGTAGAATTTGAAGCCCCTGTTGTAACACACAGATGACAGAGTTAGTGCCAACTCAGACTTGCACCTAAATTTCTGGCTTCCTTGTTCAGAGTTTTTCTGTATCATAGTGATCAGATCCCAGAACCAATTTTTTTTTAAACTAAAGTATTCCAGTGCCTAGTATAGTACTTGGCACGCCAGAAGAACTCAATACATATTTCTTGACACACAGATACATGAGTGGATGAAAGCTCGCAGTGGCCAATGAGCAAAAGGAGATATATCCCCATTTCTCTTTCCTCACACCACTAACACCAAAGAGCTACACAGAGGACAAGGGTCCCTTTTGATTTTAGTCCTTTAATGAGAATCTGCAAGATACACTATTCTATCAAGGCCTGAAGCTCTCCATCTAAAGAAGAAATGCACCACCTCTTCTTAAGTATCAACTGTTCCAGCCAGTTCCCAAGGTCATGCTTCTCGGACTCTGGACCTGAAGAGGACAGCGCAACTCAAGCCAAAAGCAGGCATGTGGGCAACTCAGAGGGGTTTCAAAAGATAGGGTGGAACTCCAGGAAAAATCTCAAGCTAAGAAGAAGATGAATCATCATGATAAACCCCAGATCCCACAGCACAGCTCTGTGCAGCTCTGCTGTTGGCTGGGTTGTATTTTAAGCCTTAATTATTATTCTTTTATGTTTGCAGTCTTGGAGCCTTGCTATTAAAGTGCTTTCAAATGTTTGGGAAGTCAGTGGTGTTTAAGTTTATCCTCTTACTGTTTGGATGACAGGAACTATTTGTAAACGGAGCACCCTGCCAGTTACCAGCATTTATTTGCAGTTATATCACTAATGTTTTTGAAACTTGTGTTTATCTATAATTTGACACATCAAGAGGACTTTTGCTCTTGGCCCAAGCTCCTGCCAAAGCAAAGGGTTATGTGTTAAAGTTGCTTTCATCAGACCTTCACAGACCCGATGGCCGACTCTCACACCTCCCTTGCATCAGGGTTACCCAAACTGAAGTTAAGAAAGCAATTGAACACATATGTGACAAGTTGGAGAGCCCAAGTAATAGAAAAGGGGGTAGGGGGTGGAGGGCAAGCTCCACTTGCAGTAATGTTTTAAGTAAAGGACTGTTTTCAGAGAAGCTGGCTCTGATATCCACAAAGGCAATTTGGCAGAAGACCTAGCAACTCTCATCCACCTCTGTACTGATTATGATGATTGCCCTTTGCTTTGCTTCGAAACTCAGAGGAAGCTGTGTCGGCACCCGGAGGCATCTGTTTCACTCTGCTTGCTTACCCACCATTGCAGTTAAGCCCTGGGAAATCCTATCTTGGCCGACATGTGAAGAAAAGCTCTCAGTTGGAAAGACAAATGCTTTTTGTGATGGATTTTGAAAATCACAGTACTTCATAGCTGGAAGGAGACCCTCAGAGATGATCTAGTCCAAGCCCCAGCTTATCTAATTCATGTATTCATTCAACAGATATGTGCCAAGCTGCTTCCACATGCCAGGCACCATTCAGCACGATGGAGAAATACCGCAAACCGAACAGACAGACAAGGCTCTACTTTCATGCAGTAAGTAAACAAATACCATCATCTCAGGGAGTGCAAACTTGTTTGAAGAAGACAAAATAGCGTACTGTGCTAAAGAGTGATTGAAGAAGTGGTTCTTTAGATAAGAAGATGCTGAGAGGAGGCAATGTTTGTCCTGAGATTAAATGATAAGAAACTAGTCAAGCAAAGATCTCTGAGAAGGTAGACAGAGAAAACAGCAAGTGCAACTGAGACAGAGCAAGCCTCGTATGCCAGAGAGCAGAAAACTCGAGCTTATATGGTGAAGTTGAAGAGGAGTAGGGACCAGGTATGTCCAGGGCTCACCCTGGAGCCCAGGGTGAGGGGTTTTATCTAATCCAAATGGAAGCATGAACAGTAACAGGACTCAATGGCTGTCATACAGCAGATGCAAGCACGGGTCTCTCCACCCCTATTTGGGACTTTTCAACCAGCACATGTCCCTAAAACAAAAGCTGCTATCCTTTCTCTCCTATTTTCTCACCAGATTTGTGCTTCTAGGAGGCACTGCATATAGGAAAATAGGGTTTGGCATAACACAGAGGAATTAATCTATGAATATGTCGCTCTCATAATGAAAATTACTCTTGATTAAAATGATCTCTCACCCTGAGTTGTTTTATGTTTGTGATGGTTAATATTGAGTGTCAACTTGATTCGATCCAGTGAGCAACAAGTAGCAAACAGATTGGACTTGTTGGTGAGACATTTGTGTACCAGGGGATAGGAGATAAATCCAACTAAAATTCAGGGACCTTCTACCTCAGTAAAATTTCTAGCGGTCCAATGGTGTAGGGCATGTTGAGATATGACTTCTAAGGAGAAGGACAAGTTGCTGCATTTGGCCCCTCCTACAACCAAGAAAGAGGCACAATGCCTAGTGGGCCTATTTGGATTTTGGAAGCAACACATTCCTCATTTGGGTGTGTTATTCCAGCCTGTTTGTTAAGTGACCCAAAAGGCTGCCAGTTTTGAGTGGGGTCCAGAAAAGGAGAGGGCTCTGCAACAGGTCCAGGCTGCTGTGCAACTTGCTCTGCCCCTTGGGCCATATGACCTAACAGATCCAATGGTGCTTGAGGTGTCAGTGGCAGACAGGGATGCTGTTTGGAGCCTTTTACAGGCCCCCACAGGTAAATCGTAGTGGAGGCCTCTAGGATTTTGGAGCAAGGCCCTGCCATCTTCTGCAGATAACCACTCTCCTTTTGAAAGATAGCTCTCGGCCTGTTACTGGGCTTTGGTAGAAACTGAACATTTGACTATGGGTCATTAAGTCACCATGCAACCTGAACTGCCTATCATGAACTGGGTGCTTTCTGACCCATCTAGCCATAAAGTGGGTCATGACAGCACCATTCCATCATCAAATGGAAGTGGTATATATGTGATCGGGCTCAAGCAGGTCATGAAAGCACAAGTAAGTTACATGAAGAAGTGGCTCAAATGCCCATGGTCTCCACTCCTGCCACCCTGCCTTCTCTCCCCCAGCCTGTACCAATGGCCTGTGGGCAGTTCCCTATGATCAGTTGACAGAGGAAGAGGAAACCAGGCCCTGGTTCACAGATGGTTCTGCACAATATGCGGGCGCCACCCAAAAGTGGACAGCTGCAGCACTACAGCCCCTTTCTAGGACATCCCTGAAGGACAGCGGTGAAGGGAAATCTTCCCAGTGGGCAGAACTTTGAGCAGTGCACTTGGCTGTGCACTTTGCTTGGAAGGAGAAATGGCCAGATGTACAACTACATACTGATTCATGGGCTATAGCCAATGGTTTGGTTGGATGGTCAGGGACCTGGGAGAAGCATGATTGGAAAACTGGTGACAACAAAATTTGGGGAAGAGGCATGTGACCTCTCTGAGTGGTCAAAAGTTGTAAAGATAGTTGTATCCCACGTGAATGCTCACCAAAGGATGACCTCAGCAGAGGAGGATTTTAATAATCAAGTGGATAGGATGACCCATTCTGTAAACAGCATTCACCCTTTTTCCCCAGCCACCCCTGTCATTGCCCAATAGGCCCATGAATAAAGTGGCCATGGTGGCAGGGACGGAGGTTATGCATAGGCTCAGCAACATGGGCTTCCATTCACCAAGGCTGACCTGGCTACAGCCACCACTGAGTGCCCAATTTGCCAGCAGCAGAGACCAACACTGAGCCCTCGATATGTACCATTTCTTGGGGTGATCAGCCAGTTACTTGGTGGCTGATTGACCCAGACTATCAAGATGAAATCAGGCTACTGCTCCATAACGGAGGTAAGGAAGGGTACACGTGGAATACAGGAGATCTCTTAGGGCGTCTCAGTATTACCACGCCCTGTGATTAAGGTCAATAGGAAACTACAACAGCCCAATCCAGGGAGGACTACAAATGGCCCAGATCCTTCAGGAATGAAGGTTTGGGTCACTCCACCAGGTAAAAAACCATGACCCACTGAAGTGCTTGCTGAAGGGAAAGGAAATACAGAATGGGTAGTAGAAGAAGGTAGTTATCAATGCCAGCTACAACTATGTGACCAGTTGCAAAAATGAGGACTGTAATTGTCATGAGTATTTTCTTATTTTGTTAAGAACATTTGTGCATGTATACACTTGTACAAAGAAAATATCTTCATTTTATTTCCTTTATTTTTCCTGTATCATGGGACATAAGATTACTGACTTTATGTCATCATTTAAGAGTTGTTAACTTTACGTAACAGCATTTAGATTAAGGATTAGTGCACTTCCGGTTGTGCGAAGGATAGCCGTATTATGTTATGCATAATTGTGACCTTATTATTGTCTTTATTTGAAGATTATGTGCGATTTCTGGGATCTGTAATACATTCAGGTTGACAAGGGGTGGACTTGTGATGGTTAATATTGATTGTCAACTTGATTGGATCAAAGGATGCAAAGTATTGTTTCTGGGTGTATCTGTGAAGGTGTTGCCAAAGGAGATTAACATCTGAGTCAGTGGACTGGGAGAGGCAGACCCACCCTCAATCTGGGTGGGTACCATCTCATCAGCTGCCAGTACAGCTAGGATAAAGCAGGCAGAAGAAAGTGGAATGAAGACTTGCCAGGTTTTCTGGCCCTCATCTTTTCTCTCGTGCTGGGTGCTTCCTGCCTGTGAACATCAGACTCCAAGTTCTTCAGCTTTTGGACACTTAGACTTACACCAGTGGTTTGCCAGGGGATCTTAGGCCTTCGGCCACAGACTGAAGGCTGCACTGTCAGCTTCCCTACTTTTGAGGTCTTTGGACTTGGACTAGCTTCTCTGCTCCTCAGGTTGCAGACGGCCTATTGAGGGAGTTCACCTTGTGATCATGAAAGTCAAAACTCTTTAGTAAACTCTCTTCATATATACATCTGTCCTACTAGTTCTGGCCCTTTAGAGAACCCTGACTCATACAATGTTCTTCTTTCTCCATGTGCTTTTCAGCATTTCCCATTCTCTCTGATCCAGGTTAATAGGAGAGGAAAATTCCCATCCCCAGCATTTCCCAAACTTCACTGATTTGTGGATTAACTTTAGAGGTTTTGCCATATCTGTGGCTCATATTTACTATTTTTTCACTTTTTGGTTTTTGTAAGAGACAAGGCCTCATTCTGTTGCCCAGGCTGGAGTGCAGTGGCATGATCACAGCTCACTGCAGCCTTAAACTCCTGAGCTCAAGCAATATCCTTGTCTCAGCCTCCCAAGTGGCTGAGACTACAGGCACGTGCCACCATGCCCAGATAATTTTGTATTTCTTTGTAGAGATGGAGTCTCACTATGTTGCCCAGGCTTGTCTCAAACTCCTGGCCTCAAGCAATCCTCCTCCCTCATCCTCCCAAAGCAATGGGAGTACAGGTGAGAACCACTGCACCTGGTCCTTTTTTACTGAATATTTTTATTTAAACCGACTTATTATTTTAAAATTCTTTCTACCTGCCCCAATTGATAGCACTCATAAAATTATGTTTGATATGCTAGCCAGATTGTTTAATTTTATTGCATTAAAAAGTAAACACAATATTATAGTTTAAAAGTTTTGGCCTTTGTACCACCTAACATCATACCCTAAGAGCATAGTTTTTAGGGGAAAACCCCACTTCTTATACTTAATAGAGGGCATGCTCTCTAAGAAGGGGAAGTAAGATTCCCTTTCTGCTTCTCTCTTTTATTTTTTGCTTCTAATATAAACATTTAAGCCAACTTCCAATTGCTGCTCTTATTTCAAGTATAGAATGTACAAAATCCAGCCTGGGCAACATGGTGAAACCCCATCTCTACAAAAAACAAGAAAATTAGTCAGGCATAGTGGCATGCCTGTAGTCCTAGCTACTCAGGAGGGGAGACTGAGATAGGAGGATCACCTGAGCCCAAGGAGGTTAAGGCTGCAGTGAGCCATGATTGTGCCACTGTACTCCAGCCTGAGCGACAGAATGACGCTCTATCTAAAAAATAATATTAAAAAAGGAATATACAAAATCACCAGAATATCTTATTTCTGAAAAGCATAAGAAACTATGAACTCTTCAACTTCCTCAGAAAGTGCCACCTGTAAGTGACTACTGTAAGTAACGTGGGAGAAGAGCAGACAGAATTCTCTCTGGACAGGCATCACTGAATGGCAGAGGCATGCGTGTGCCACCGAGCAACCATAGCCAACATTCATCAAAACTAAGCACATTTTTAAAAATCTTCAGTATGAAAATTCAAACTTTTACAAAAGTAAAAGAATAGTATCTCATGGACCCATCACCTGCCTTTAACAATTAGTAACTCATGGCCAAACTTGCTTCATCTTTACTCACACCCATTTCTCCCTCCCAAGTGTGTTACTGAGAGGCAAAATCACAAACACGGTTTCATTTCACCTGTAAGGATTTCAGTATGTGTCTTTAGAACGAGTTTTATTTTGACTAGGATCATAGTACCAGTAGGTCGCAACAAAACTAAAAATTCCTTAATATCATAAAATAATTAGTGTTCAAAACGTAACTTTTTACCATTGTTTTGTTCAAATCAGGATCCAAACAAGATTCACCTATTTGATTAGTATCTTCGTAAGTAATTTGTAATCCATTGTCCCCTCCCCCACCTTTTTCTTGTAATTTATTTGTGAAAGAAACGTGTCCTTTCTTTGTCCTGAAGACTTACCCACATTGTGGGTCTTTTTCGATTGCATCCTTGCAGTGTGCATTAAACATATTCCTCTGTTCTCTACTTGTTGTTTAACTCCAGAGCTGTTCTGTCCACTATGTAGGCACAGGTGCTTATCAAGCACTTGAAATACCGTTAGTCTAAATAGGGATGTTCTGTCAGTGTAAAATACATACCAGATTCCAAAGACTTAGTTTCAAAAAAAGTAAAATATCCACTAATAATGTTTATACAGATTATATGTTGAAACAATAACATTTAGTGTTGGGTTGAATAAAATTATTAAAATTAATTTATACTTGTATCTATCTATCTATTTAGTTAGTTAGTTTTGGAGACAAGATCTCGCTCTGTCACCTGGGCTGGAAAGCAGTGACGCAATCATGGCTCACTGCAGCCTAGGCCTCTGGGGCTCAAGCGATTCTCCTGCCTCAGCTCCCCAAATAGCTAGGGACTACAGGCATGCTCCACCACGCCTGGCTAACATTTCTGTATTTTTCGTAGACACAGGGTTTTGCCATGTTGCCCAGACTATTCTTGAACTCCTGGGCTCAAGTGATCTGCCTGCCTCAGCCTCCCAAAGTGCTGGAACTACAAGCATGAGCCACTGCACCTGGCTAATATCTTTTTATTTTTAATGTGGCCATGAGAAACTTTAAATTTATATATGTGGCTCACACATTTTTATTGACCAGCACTATGTGAGAGCCTTAATCGGGTTCAGATTTGATGATTTGGCAAGAATATCTTGTGTGTACTCTCTAATATATTATACCAGGGGACACAGAATGAGGTTGTCTTTGTGTGTGTGTGCAATGTTAGGATTGATCAATGGGTCCAGATGTTGTTAGCTTTATCCATTTATCCTAAAACTACCTATCAGACTGTCACATAACAGTCTTAGCAGCCATTCATAGTTATTGTCTTAAGTTTCTCAGCCTGAGTTATATGGACATTTAGGGCAGGAGAATTCTTTGTTACGGGATGCTGTTCTGTTCATTACAGGATGCTTAGCAGTTTCCCTGCTCTCTGTCTACTAGATGCCAGTAACACTTTTCCCTGCCTCTAGATAGGACAATAAAAAAGTCTCTAAGACATTGCCAAATATGCAAAATCACCTCCCAACCCATCTCCCCACCCCCAATTTAAGATACACTTGGTCTAGAGCCATTATCTCACAAGGGCCAAACATAAATTGAACCTCTTCAGTGATGTCTTCCCTAACACTACCTTCCTACAACCCAAAATTAACCATCTTCAGTGTGCTACTTCCCTAGCCCTGTGTTGCTCTCTAGGAGCATTTATTGTATTATTTCACAATTGTGAGTCTGTTTTCCTCTCTAGAATGTAAGTTCCTCAAGGGTAGCCTCCACACCCATGTATTCTACTGTCCAACAAAACACCTGAATGTGGGTTCATGGATTAAATGCCAAGTAAAGTTAAGAGCCAAAGTCTCTAGGAGTTCCCTGGCCCATCAAGTAGAAAAGCGGGACCACCCATCCAGTTCCTCAGTAACCATTTGTGGAATTTGCCTATAAGAAGACTCTTTAGTAAAATGTACTGTTTTTGATAAGAAAATTAGAGTCATATCTGTCATCAGACTTGGGAATTTATTCACTTATTCAAGAAACATGTACTGGACACGAACTACTGGACAAATGCTTTTCTCAAAACTAGAGATACAGTGAAGAATAAGCTGGAGAAGGTCCTCCCCTGCAGACGGTATATCCTAATAGTAAAGAGTACTGCTAGGGGCCAAAAACCAGATACAGAAATAAATACATAAATAAGCCAGAGAATCTCAACTTGGGATATAAGTGAATAAAGAAAATAGACAACATGAGATGCTAAAAGTATGAACAGGAAAGCAACACCACTAGACAGACTGAAAAAATGAGATGGGAAAAGCCACGGACAAAGCAGGGAAGAGAATTCCAGACAGAAGAAAGAGAAAATGTCAGGGCTCTGCAGTAGAAAAGAGCAATCTCTGTTCAAAGTGCAGAACGTCTGGCCTATGGGTCGGGGTGAGCAGAGCACACTGAGCAAGAGGCTGTGGAGCGTGACAGGTCAGAGGCATGGGCAGGACAGTGTGGCTATGGTCCAGATCTGGGCTTTATTCAAAGAGTGAGAAGCTATTGCACAACTTAAACTATGAATGTCAAATAATATGAGTTATATATTTTTAAAATAACAGCTTTATTGAGATATAATCTACCTACCATATAAGTCATCCTTTTAAAGAGTATAATGCAGTGGTTTTTAGTATGTTTACATACTTGGGCAACAATTACCGCTATCTAATTTAGAACATTTTGTCATCTTAAACAGAAAACCCATACCCATTCACAGTCTCTCCCATTCTCTCCTACTCCCAGATGCTGGCAACTGCTAATCTCCCTTTTTCCCTATGAATTTGCCTGTTCTGTATATTTCATATAAATGGGATCGACAATGTGTGACCTTTTGTGTCTAGTTTCTTTCACTTAGCATACATTTTTCATGGTTCATTTATGTTATAGCATGAATCAGTACAGTACTTCATCCCTTTTTATGGCTAAATAATATTATATGGTATGAATAGTTCACTTTATTCATCTGCTGATTAACATCTGTGTTGTTTTCATTTTTTGGCTATTATGAAAAATGCTGCTATAAACACTTGTATACAAGTTTTTTTGTGAACATACGTTTTCATTTCTCTTGGGCATAGGTTTAAAAATGGAATTATTGGCTCATGTGGTTAACTCAATGTTTAATATTTTGGGGAACTGCCAAACCATTTTCCAAAATGGCTGCACAATTTTCAGTCCCACCAGCAACCTATTATGGCTTTACTTTCTTCACATCCTCGCCAACACCTATTAATGTCTGTCTTTTTTATTTTAGCCTTCTTAGTGGATACAGAGTGGTATCTCACCGTAGTATTGATTTTCAGTTCCATAATGACTAATGATATTGAGCATCTTTCCGTGTGTCTCTTGGTGGTTTTACATCTTCTTAGAAGAAATGCTTATTCAAATCATTTGCTCATTTTTAATTGGGTTATCTTTTTATTTTTGAGTTGGAAAAGTTCTTTATATTTTCTAGATAAAAGTTCCTTATCAGATTTATAATTTGCAAATATTTTCTCCCTTTCTATAGGTTGTCTTTTCACTTTCTTAATGGTGTTCTTTGAAGCACAAATTTTTAAAATTTTTATGAAGTTCAATTTTCCTATTTTTTCTTTGGTCTACGATGCTTTCAGTGTTATATGTAATAAGGTTTTGCCTAACTCAAGGTCACAAAGATTTAATTCTATATTTTCTGCTAAAAATGTTATGGTTTTAACTCTATGTTTAGGCCTTTAATCCATTTGAATTAATTTTTGTATGTGATGGGAGAAAGAGATCCAACTTTATTTTTTGCATGTAGATATCTAGTTGTTCTAGCATCATTTGTTTAAAAGATTATTCTTTTCCCATTGAATGGTCTTGACATCTATGTCAAAAGTTAGTTTAGCTGGGTGTGCTGGTTCATGCCTGTAATCCCAGCACTTTGGGAGGCTAAAGCAGGCAGATCACTTGAGCCCAGGAGTTCAAGACCAGCCTGGGCAATATGGCAAAACCCTGTCTCTACATAAAAGACAAAAATTAGCCGGGTGTGGTGGCACACTCCTGTAGTCCCAGCTACTCAGGAGGCTGAGGTGGGAGGATCACTGGAGCCCAGGAGGCAGAGGTTGCAGTGAGCTGAGATTGTGCCACTGCACTCCAGCCTGGATGAAAGAGAAAGACTCTTGTCTCAAAATAAAACAACAAAAAAGAAGTCAGTTGACCATAAATATGAGCGTTTATTTATGATTTCTGAATTCTATTGAATTAACCTATTTTATGCCAGTACCACACAGTCTAGATAACCATAGATTAGTTTTGAGACATGTAAGTCCCCAATTTTCTTCTTTAATTTCTTTCAACAGTGTTTTATACCTATCACTGTGTACATCTTGCCTTCCTTGTTGAGATTATTTCTAAGTATTTTATTCTTCTTGATGCTATTGCAAGTGGAATGTTTAAAATTTCATTTTGGATTGTTCAGTAGTAGTTTATAGAAATATGCATATGCTGCAACCTTCCTGAACTCATTTAATAGTTCTAATAGTATACACTATTCTTGTGCTTGGTCTTAGGGGTAAAGTTTTCATTCTTTCACCATTAAGTATGATGTTAGAAGTACAGGCCAAGTGCAGTGGCTCACACTTGTAATCCCAGAACTTTGAGAGGCAGGAGGATTCCTTGAGCCCAGAAGTCCAAGACCAGCCTAGGCAACATGGAAAAAACCATCTAAAAAAATTTAAAAATTAGCCAGGTGTGGTGGTACATACCTGTAGTCCCATCTACGCTGGAGGCTGAGGTGGGAGGATTGCTTGAGCCCCAGAAATTGAGGCTGCAGTAAGCCATGATCATGCCACTGCACTCCTTTTGAGACCCTGTCTCAAAAAAAAGTCTGTATTTTTTAGATGTCTTTTATCCAAATGAGAAAGTTTTGTTGTATTTTTAGTTTGTTAGGTGTTTCTGTCATGAAAGGGTGTAGTATTTTGTCAATACCTTTCCTGAGTCAATGGCATTATCATGTGTTTTCTGTTATTTATTCTATTAATATGATGTATTACATTGATTTTCATATGTTAAGCCAACTTTGCATTTTTGGGATAAATCCTACTTGGTCATGGTATATACTCTTTCAAATATATTGCTGGATTCAGTTTGCAAGTATTTGTTGGGGAATTTTTCATTTATATTCATAAGGGATATTGGGTTGTAGTTTTCTTGTGATACTTCTGCCTGGTTTTGGTATCAAAGTAATACTGGCTTTACAGAATGTGTTAAGAATGTGCTCCTCCTCTAAATTTTGGGAGCCTGCAAAAGGTTGATACTAATTATTTTTAGACATATGGTAGAA
Organism: Mandrillus leucophaeus; assembly: GCF_000951045.1. Lineage (NCBI taxonomy): Eukaryota > Metazoa > Chordata > Mammalia > Primates > Cercopithecidae > Mandrillus > Mandrillus leucophaeus. The sequence goes on along the minus strand of NW_012109308.1, from coordinate 1,484,581 downwards.
TTAAAGAGTGAATCCAGTTGGGCTGGGCCTTTCCCTGTGGGAATATACTATTATTACTAATTCACTCCATTTAGTTATTGTAAGTCTACTCAGACTGTCTATTTCTAAAAGTTTGTCCACTTCATCTATGTCATCTAATTTGTTGATAGACAATTGCTTGTAGTATTGCTTTATGATACATTTTATTTTGTTAAGTTCAGTGTGATGTGCCCGTTATCTTTCCTAAGTTCAGCAATTTGAGTCTTCTCTCTTTTTTCTTGCTCTATATAGCTAAAAGTTTGTCAATTTCATTGATCTTTTCAAAGAATCAAATTTTGATTTCATTGTTTTGCTCTTTTCTTTTTTTAATCCCTTTTTTCCTAATAATTTCCACTCTCATCTGCATTATTTTCTTCCTTCTGCTAGCTTTGCATTTAGTGTGGTCTTCTTTCTCTAGCTTCTCAAAGTGACAATTTAAGCTCTTGATTAGAGATCTTTTTAAATATCAACAGTAACAGGTAAAATTTCTCTCTAAGCATTGCTTTCACTACATCCTGTAAGTTTTGGGATCTGTGTTTTTGTTTTCATTCATCTCAAAGTTTTTTTTTTTTTCTTTTGAGATGGAGTCTTGCTCTGTCTCTCAGACTGGAGCACAGTGGTGTGATCTCAGCTCACTGCAACTTCCACCTCCTGGGTTCAAGCAATTCTCCTGCCTCAGCCTCCTGAGTAGCTGGGATTACAGGTGTGCATCACCACACCCAGCTTTTTTTTGTATTTTTAGTAGAGATGGGGTTTCACCATGTTGGCCAGGCTGGCCTCGAACTCCTGACCTCAGTGATCCACCTGCCTTGGCCTCCCAAAGTGCTGGGATTACAGGCATGAGCCACCATGCCCAGCCTCAAAGTATTTTTTAATTTCCTTTGTGATTTCTCTTTGGTTCATTGGTTATTTAGGAGTGTGTTGCTGAATTTCCACATATTTGCAAATTTTCCAAATTCCCTTCTATTACTGATTTCAAATTTCATTCCATAATGTCCAGATAACATATTTTGTGTGGTTTTAATCCTTCTAAATTTGGGGGATTTTATGGCCTAAAATATTATCTACTTTGGGGAATGTCCCACGTGCACATGAGAAGAATATCTATTCTACTACTATTGGGTAGAACACTTCTATAATTATGTATTATGTCTACTTAATTTATACTGTTTTTTAAGTCTTCTGTTTCCTTTTGATTTTCTGTATAGTTGTTCTAGCTAGTATAGGATATTGAAATCTCCGACTATTATTGACAAATTACCTTTTTCTCCTTTCATTTCTATGAGTTTTTGCTTCATGTGTTTTAGGTTGTGTTGTTAGGTGCATATATGTTTATAATTGTTATGTCTTCCTCATCTATTGACACTTTCATAATAACAAAATGTTTTTCTTTGTCTCTAGTAACACTTTTTGTCATAAATCCTATGTTGTCTGATTTTAGTATAGTCCCCCTACCTCAGTTCTCCTGGATTATTGTTTGTATAATAGCTATTTTCTGTAACTTTATTTTCAACCTAGTTATGTATTTGACTCTATAGTGTGTCTCTTTTGGATAATGTACAGTTGAAACATGTTTTTTAATCTATTTTGCCAATCTTTGTCTTTTGATTAAAGTGTTTAGTTAATTTACATTTGATGTAATTACTGACAAGGCATGATTTGCATCTGTCATTTTGCTACTTGTTTTCTACATGTTTTGTGTCTTTCTTGTTTATCTATTTACCATTACTGCCTTCTTTTGTGATAAATAGATATTTGCTGCAATACCATTTTAATTCTCTTCATTTTCTTAACTATACATATTTTTAAGTTAGTCTTAGTGGTTGCCCTGACATCTAAACTTAAAATAATTTAGTTCAGATTAATATCAACATATTTTCAATAATATAAGAAAACTTTTTCTCTAATAAAGCTTCATTTTCCCTTCTTTACGCTCCTATCATCATACCAAAATTACGTATTTATGTATTAAAAGTCCATCAACAATGATTGCTTTATGCGCTTGTGTTTTAAGTCAAATAGGAAAAAAAGAGTTACAAACAAAAAATACATTTATACTTTCTTTTATATTTACCAAGGTAAGTGGTAGCTATGTAGGCTATGTAGTTATCATTACTGGTGTTCTTTATATTTTTTGCATGTGTGAATTCAAGTTACTGTTTAATGTTTTTAAATTTCCGCCTGAATGACTTTCTTTAATATTTCTTGTAGGGCAGTCTGCTAGTGACAAAATCTCTCAGGTTTTGTTTATCTGAGAATGTCTTAATTTCTCCTTTGTTTCTGAAGAATAATTTTCTGGTTGTAAAATCTTGGTTGGCAGTCTTTCTCTTTTAGCACTTGGAATATGTCATCTCAATGCTTTCAGGCCTCTATACATTCTGAAGAGAAATCAGTTTTAATTATTATTGAAAATCCCTTGTTGTTTTTCTCCTGCCTTTTTCAAGATTTTCTCTTGGTCTTTCAACAGCTTGACTATTACGTGTTTAGATATGAACCCCTTTGAGTTTTTTTCTGCTTCAGATTTGTTGAGCGTATTTGAAGTGCAGATTTAAATGTTTTTCACCAAGCTTGAAGAGCCTGTTCTATTATTTCTTCAAATGTTCCTTCTGCTTCTTTCTCTTTGTCTCTTCTTTCTAGGACTCCCATAATGGGTATGTTGATAAGCTTGAAGTTCCCCACAGATTTCTGAGGCTTTGTTCATATTTTTTATTCTTTTTTCTTCCTTTTCTTAAGTAGTTAAACTTTGACGTATCTTCAAGTTTGCTGATTCTTTCTTTCCCTAGTTAAAATTTACTTTTGTGCTCCTCTAGTAAACTTTTCATTTCAGTTACTGTACTCAATTCCAGGATTTCTATTTTTTAACAAATAATTTCTGTCTCTTGATTGATATTCATTAGTTGGGAGATATTATTTTCATTCTTTACTTTTTATATGGATTCTTTTATTTCTTTGAACCATTTTATAACAGCTGATTAAAGTCTTTGTCTAGTAAGTCTAATGTCTGGGATCCCTCAGGAACAGTTTGTATTTACTGCTTTTATTCTTATGAATGAGCCATACTTTCCTGTTTCTTTGCATATGTCATAATGTTTTTTGAAAACTAGACATTTAAAATAATATAACATAACAACTCTGGAAATTGGATTCCAGTCCCTTCCCAGACAGTTTCTATGTTTTTGTTTAATGACTTTCCAGGACTAATTCTGTAACATCTGTATTCTTTATTGTGTGCAGTTCCTGAGGTCTCTACTTGGTTAGCTTAGCATTTAACTAATGATTCAATAGAAATTTCCTCAAATGCCTTGACCCAATATATCCCTCAGGTGTCATCAAGAGGTTCTGTATTTGTGTTGGGACATGCTTTCAACACCCTAGTAGTTAGCTTACAACTCTGCTTTAGCCTTTGATCTTGATTGTGAGCCACAGGCGTGAGGTGAGTGCCTTCTCATGTCTTTCCTAGACATATGCACTGCCCTGCATATGCATAGCCAAGAATACCTCAGGTCTTTTAAATTTCTCTATAAACGTCTCATTCCCCAATTTTCCATTTTAAGGTTTCTTTGTTTTTGCTTTTTGTTTGTTTTTTGTTTTCTGTAGTCTCTTGTTAGCCCCAAATGGTATGGACACCTCAGGCAACTGTGATGTCAATCAATTGCTACTGCTTGTTTTTGATAAATTCCCCCAAAGATAAGGCTGTCCACATAGAAGAGAGCTCTGCATTAGACAAATAAAACAAGCCCTAAGATTGGATCTTTTTACATTTTTTTAAAGTCAGGTTTATGGTGGCATATTCATATATAATAAAATTTACTATTTTAAGTGCACAGAATAATAAGTTTTGACAATGCCTACACTCATATAACCAATGCCACAATCAAGATATAGAACATTTCCATTAGCCCCAAAAAGTTACCTTTTTCTGCTTTGCAGTTAATGCCCTCTCCTAGACCTAAGTCCTGGAAAACATTGTTTCATTTTAGTTTGACCTTTTCTATAATGTCATATACACAGGACTATATAGTAGCTAGTTCTTTTTGGGATATACATTTTTTTTAAAGTACATTCCTCTGCATTGTGGAGAATGAATTGGAGAGAGCCAAGAGAGGAAGCAGTGAGAAACAATTAGAACGCTATGATTCTAGTCCAAGTGCAAGCTGGTGGGAACTAAGGTATATTGGTAACAGAAGATGGTTGTGAACTCCACTGAAATGGGGTAGAGGGAAATAAGAGTTCTAATTTAATCACACTGGAAACCTTTTAGGTTAAGAAAAAAAATTATGCTTCCTATAGCAAGCTATCAAAACTTACATACTTTAAAATATAAGACCATTTGTCTTTTCTCATGGGACTCAGAGTTCCCCACACAAATACCCATTTCTACATGCACTCAAGAAAATGCCACTATCAAGCAGCTCTATTGTGGACTGTATATCTATGAGCAGAGTTCTAAGTAGAGCTTTCATCTTCTCCCCCAGTACTGACAAGCTGCATAGGAGACACTCTGCTTTGCTAATCTTCCACTTAAGACAGGACCTAATTAGGCTGTCTTCTGGCTTTGATCAGAGAAGGTCTTTGGAAAGTTTAACAGGTCTAAACGACTCAATTGCCAGAGAGAAACCAGCGTGCCAAAAATAAAGCATTAACCAAAGCCAAGAAAACAGTGTTGGCTGAAACATGGCTTGGTATGGGGCGCTAGGTATTTCAAACAGCTGAGTTTGATGGAAACAATTAGGAACAGCAGTAATTGCCTGTCAGGCAACATTGCCATTTGCTGAGGACAAAGCTGATACATTTAGACACAAAGGCTGCTGGGACCTCCATTGTAGCCTTTCACTTTTGAAGATTGTCTTCTGGTTTCCATTACAATGAAGCTCAAACTGCCGGCCCCATTAAAATGTCAAGGTGGGAGGGAGGGAGAAGGTCTTGAAATAAGTCTTTCAAGGCTATTGCTATAGTTGGTTTTATTTATGGAGTAGGGTTCCTGTACACACTTATTTTACTTTTTCTTCACCTTAAGTGATGAAAGAACCAAGTCATTTAGCCCTCATCGCCAGGGAACTGAGGAGCCAAATTTTGATCTCTGCAGTTTCTCAGGGGACAGGACAGTGGAGGGGTGCAGTCAGGTCACACTCTGCCCTTATCTGTTCTTCCCCATACCTGGAAGAGTAAGTTCAGGTGCTCCATAGAAACTATTCTGCAGAAGTCCCTTAGCCCATGACTTCCAACCCTTCATAGGGCTTTAAATACTCATTCCACAATTAGAAATCTTGTAGCAATCTGGAATTCCCCTTTTCCTCCCTCTGTTCAGAAATGCCCTATCATAAACAGCTGCTCTCCCACTGGATTATTTGTAACCCAAATTCTAGGTCAAGGAAAAGAGAAAGGGTGTCCATTCTAGGTCTAGAAAGGCTATAATGATACATGCAAGGTATCTGTGGGGAAATATAAGTTCATTAGTAAGGAGTTCGGTGAGATGTCTGCAACTCAGGCAAATTCATGGTCAGTATAAGCACTGTCAATATTAAAGTCACTCTTCACTTAGGACATAACTGGAATAAAACAAAACTGAAATGCTGATCTGGAAGCCTAGAGACTGGGGTTTCACATTACTTGTCTCTAAAAACCCATGTGCCCCTCAGTACAATTTTAACTTTGGTTTTGAACTGAATACCCAAGGCCTAGAAGACCACCCAGCACATAGTAGGCTCTTGGTAATTAACATTGGCCAATTAAACTTTTTTGAACCTCAGCGTACTGACCAGAAATAGGGGATTTTATTAGTTTTCTGAGGCATCCAGAACAATGTACTACCAACTAAGGTGGCTTAAAATAATAGAAATTTATTCTTTCAGTTTTAGAAGATAGAAATCCAATACAAAAGTGTCAAGAGGGCCATGCTCCCTCTAAAATCTGTAGAGAAGAATCCTTCCTTGCCTCTCCCTAGCTTTTAGTGTTGGCTGCCAACCCTTGGTGTTCCTTGGCTTGTAGCTGCATCATGCCAAGTTCTGTCTGTCATCACATGGCATTCTCCTGTGTGTCTCTGTGTCTTCTTCTTAAAAGGGCACCAGTCATATTGAATTAAGGGTTCACCTTACTCTAGTATAACCTCATCTTGACTAATTACATCTGCAACCACTCTATTTCCAAGTAAGGTCTCATTCTGAGATATTGAGGATTAGGACTTCAGTATAGCTTTTGGGAGTGCATCACCCGACCCATAACAGGGATAATTCCAGTTGTCAATCCATCTCATCATTTATTACAAGGACCCATTAAGATAATACATGGAAAAACTCTTTAGAAATAACAGATTATTATTCACATGCCTAGAGGAGTTTCTTCTCCATACCATTTACTGTGAGGATATAGTAGTATGTCATAAAACTTAAATTGTCAACTTGGATACTTAATAGGACTTCATAATTCTATTAATATACATTATCCCTCTTTAGCCTGCAAAGTGGGCAGGGCAAGGACTATTATCCCATTTTAGAGATTAAAAACAAAACAAAACAAAGACTGAGATACAAAATTAAATGACACGATCAAAGATATACACAATGACAGCAGAATTGGTACTAGATCCCATGGTGTCAGCCTCCCATTTGTGACCCTTTTGAGCCCATCATAATGCTGAGATGACAATTTCTCCCTGGAGCCTTCATTTTCTCATCATTGTTAAGGGACTTCTGTTCAATTGGATCAAACTTGGCTGTATTGTGGTACTGAAGATGCAAGGTGGGAGAGAAGGGGATGATGAAAAAAGGGATGAGAGTAAGGAGTAATTACAATGAGTAGGTGAACTAGCAACTCAGCCAACAAGGAATGAATTAAGTGTGGTGTATAGGATAATTAGCAGTTCTTTAGTGCAGGAAAATTGCTACCAGCTGTTCATAACCCAAGAATGAAGAGCTAATCTGTAAACGGTTATCTGAACAACCAGGGAGCCAGCTCCAAAATGAAGCTGTGCCTCAGGGCCTGAAGGCTATGCTTTATTGTCCAGAAACAGCCTTGCCCTGGGACGAATACATTACACCCATTAATCGTTGTTACACACATTACTTGTTCTAGCCACAAGCCCCTTGAGAATGTCGAGAATATCGGGCCCAGGGTCTGTAGGAGTCAGACCAAAAGGGATAAACAGGAATGTCAGAGTCCTGAAATCCCAGGGTTCCTCCTCAGTGTGTTCCTCCCACTTTCTTCTTTGTAGCCTAGTCAAAAAACATGATCTTATCCACCAACAATGCCCATTTCCTCATTGAATTTCCCTGCCTTACCCCAGACAGTCTGACACATCTTCAATTTGGCACACTAACGTAGCTGCTCTTCTGAGTTACCCAAGAACCTTCAGAACAACAAAAAGAACAAAGAAGAAAATGTTATGACAAGACCCTGGAATGTCTTGTCACACTGATGGCAAGAACACCGTCTAAGCTTGAGAGTCATGTTAGAAAGTCAGGAGTCAACTCAATGAGGCTTCCACTGACTAAAGTGGGATGAATTGAACATTGATATAAATCATATCACACCAAGAGATTAAAACACTTTGAATATGTCAAAAATCCATGAGTTCATAAGGATACTAAAACCAATATTCATTGTCCTCCTTGGAGCTTCTGGGGGACCAATACGTTACCCTGAGAACTGGTAAATAAAGGGAAGAACCAAGCATCCAGACCTCTCTCCTGTAGAACTGCACCTCAAATACTAAACAGGTGATGGAAGACTTCTCTAAAATAAATGAAGAAGAAATTATATTACCCTTTTGCAAACTCCTAACTAAATAAGAGATACAGGCAAGGATCAGTGATGGCCACTAACAACACAAAAAGAGAGACATTGAGACATTATGTTTCTCTTGATAAAAGTACCATTCACTTTACCTGTAAAGGATCTTTGTCACATCAGATGTAGCCTCTAGATTTAACTACCAATGTACAGAAAATGCAAAGAACAGGCCAAGCACAGTGGCTCACACCATAATCCCAGGACTTTGGGAGGCCAAGGCAGGCAGATCGCCTGAGCTCAGGAGTTTGACACCATCCTGGGCAACATGGTGAATCCCAGTCTCTATTAAAATACAAAAATATTAGCTGGGCATGGTGGCACATGCCTGTAGTCCCTGCTACTCAGGAGGCTGAGGCACGAGAATCACTTGAGCCTGGGAGACGGAGATTGCAGTGAGCAGAGATGATGCCACTGTACTCCAGCTTGGGCTACAGAGTGAGGCTCCATGAGAAAAGAAAGAAAAGAAAAGAGAAAAGAAAAGAAAAGAGAAGAGAAGAGAAGAGAAGAGAAGAGAAGAGAAGAGAAGAGAAGAGAAAGAAAAGAAAAGAAAAGAAAAGAAAAGAAAAGAAAAAAGAAAGGAAAGGAAAGGAAAGAATGAAGGAAGGAAGGAAGGAAGGAAGGGAAGGAAGGAAGGAAGGGAATGGAAAGAAGGGAGGAAGGAAAAAAAGAAAGAAAAGAAAACACAAAGAACAGAGAAATATGTCAAATGACACTACAGGAACACAGTCAGAAAAATCCTGAATGTGAGAAATATCATAGGACAAATGATTTGGTTTCCTCAACAAATAAATAATTAGGAGGGAGAAAACAAAGGGTGACTATGATAAAGTGAATTATTGGCCCCCATTCTTCATCCCTTCCTGCACCCATACCTATACCACAGCCTCATTATGGGAGGAGTGTACTTCCCTCCCTTTGACTCTGAGCTTGGCGATGATATTTGCCTGAGTAATTGGATGGAATGGAAGTGGCAGCGCACAAGTTCTGAGCTCAGGCCATCTTGTGCTCCTGCTCTTGTCTTGAAAAGAGCTTCCTTTGGATAGCTGTTGAGCCTTCAGCCTGGACAGTGAGCATCTCAATGACAATAAAAATGCATTGAAGACAAGAAGACACAACCTGATATTCTAGACAAGATATATGTTATAAATTGAACATGTTCCCCTTTTAGTCATATTTTGAAGTCCTAAGCTCAGGTGTGATGATGTTAGGAGGCAGGATCTTTGGAAGGGGATTAGTTCATGAAGATGGAGCTATCCTTCTTGAATGGGATAAATGTCCTCATAAGAAGAGACACACACAAAAGTGCTCGCTTCTTTCTCTCTCTGCTCTCTGATATATGAGGACGCAATGAGAACGCAGCAGTCCACAAACCAAGGAGAGGGCTCTCAACCAAACACTGGATCTGCTACCACCTTGATCTTGGACTTTCCAGCCTCCAGAATTGTGAGAAATAAATATTTGTTGTTTAAGCCCCTCAGTCTATGGTGTTCTGTTACAGCAGCCCAAACTGATTAAGACAACATACAGCCCCAAGAAAGAGACAGCTTCCCCCCCCCAGCCTAATATGCCCCCACTAATCTGCCACCACCGCTATCACCACCACAGTCATAACTACATTTATATTTCCTGACTTTTCTGCAGATGTAATGAAACCAATGGAATCAGAAAGAGTGATGTATCTCATTCAACTTCATTATAGATTAATTTCAGTTGCCAATCTTCAGTGGCTTGAGTACCAAAGATAGAAAAGCACATCAATTGGCCCCTAGGACAGAATCCTTTCCTCTTAGGGCAGAGAAAAATAGAGTTTGTTATCACCACCACCAGGTTAAAATCTTTATGTGGAATGTTTCCAGGCAGAGACATGAATGTGTAAAGAGGAAGAGACAGCTATTTCTTACTAGCAGCTATTCTACAAGAAGAAAGATTGCTTTTCTAATTTGGGATATCTATTCAGGTCTCCACTCTGGGCTCTTCCTCACAAGAAGTTCTAAGGAAGCATGTAGGTCCATGCCATCAACTGGGAGGACCCTGGAATCCAAATGTTGGGAGGTTAAGTACCAAAAACATGTTCATCAAAAAGGTAGAAGATGTTCTCAGTTGACTCTTTTAACTTTTAGGAGCTGAATTTTTTTTGGAAGGTTTGCAGCCTAGAGTATGGTGGGGAACATATAATAAGATTATCTGCTGTTGGTCTTCATTTTCCTGCCAGAGAAACAACTGGGAGAAACCCTAAAATCCAGGCCCACACTCAGCTCTTAGCACAGCTCATAAACTCAAACCATCAACCCAAGAAGTTCCAGACCACTTCAATTAGCAGTCAATCCAGAAGTTCCAAGTATGGAATGGTCTCTTCCATTCCAGCAACTTCAGAGCTTATAAACTGTGGCAAGTTATAATTCCAAAAATGGCTACAGCAATATTTCTGGTCCCATATACTCTTCCAGAACTTTGTAACTCCCTATCAAGAGGTGGGAGCTTTTTCTCCTCCCCTTGAAACTGGGCAAGACCTTGTGACTGATGTGATGAATGCAATACAGTGAAAATGGCACTCTATGGATTCTGAGGCTAATTCATAAAAGGCTACCTCTCTCAAGATGCTTGTCCTTGGAACCCAGTCACTATATGGGAAAGCCCAATCAAGCCCATGTGGAGAGACCATTTGGTGAAGCCCATGTGAAGAGGAACTGAGGCCTCCAGCCAACAGCCAGCATCAACCACCAGGCATGAGAGTGAAGAAGCCTTCAGATGATTCCAGCTCCCAACAAATGAGTCTCCCAGCTGAGGCCCCAGACATCCTGGCACAGAGCAAGTTACCCCTTCTGTGCCCTGTCCAAATTCCCAACCCATTCAATCTACAAGAAAGCAGAGTTAGTGTGTAAACTCAGACTCCGAATCTCAAAAATCTCAAGGACCAAAAGCAGTAGTGTCCTGATACTCCTCTGCTGGTATCCGATCACAATTGTATTGGCCTCAGCAATGTGTGAATAAAATGACCAGAGGCGTTAGCTCAGGCTGGAAGAAAATTGAGGCCATGCTTTGAGTTAGTAAGTTTTTGCCCCTTTAGAAGAGAGTCTTAAGGGGCATAAACTGGGAAAGTCAAGAGTGTCATGGTAGCACAAAGTAGGGTCATGGTCAGGCATGGTGGCTCATGCCTGTAATCCCAGCACTCTCAAAGGCTGAGGCAGGAGGATTCCTTGGGCCTAGGAGTTTGAGACTAGCTGGGGCCACATGGCAAAATCCCATGTCTACAAAAAATATAAAATAAAAAAATTAGCTGGGCATGGTTTTGTCCACCTGTAGTCCCAGCTACTCGGGAAATTGAGGTGGGAGATCACCTGAGCCTCAGAAGCCTCAGAAGCTGCAGTGAAATCATGCCACTGCACTCCAGCCTGGGTGACAGGAATTAAATCCTGTCTTAAAAAAAAAAAAAGAGGGGCCAGGAGCGGTGCTCATGCCTGTAAACCTAGCACTTTGGGAGGCCAAAGCAGGTGGATCACTTGAGGTCAGGAGTTAGAGACCAGCCTGGCCAACATGGAGAGACCCCATCTCTACTAAAAATACAAAAATTAGCTGGGTATGGTGGTGTTAGCCTGTAATCCCAGCTACTCAGGAGGCTGAGGCATGTGGATAGCTTGAACCAAAGAAGTGGAGGTTGCAGTGAGCCGAGATTGTGCCACTGCATTCCAGTCTGGGCGACAGAGCGAGATTCCATTTCAACAACAACAACAACAACAACAACAACAAATGAAGAAAGTAGGGTCATACAGCAGAGAAGAGCCTCCTAAGGAAAGGGTACACAATAGTGGAATCAGAAAAAAGAGCAGAGAGAACCAGATGCCCACATGAGAAGAGTCTTCAAGTTATATAATACATTGCTTAAAATTCTAATCTGTAAGTTTGAATCCCTAAGAAGAATAAAACAGTGCAAAAATAACTTTTTTTTCTCAAGGATTACCATGTCCCCAAAACTTTCATTTATGTTATCTCAATTTAACTTTATAACTTTGTGAGATATTTACCATTTTTATCACCATATTCTCTTTTTATCTTTTATCATAAAAGAGTTTCATTGTAAAAAATAAAAAAATAGACATCTGAGAGTGAAAATAAAGATTTCCCTACCTAACTCAATTATTCTCCCCATTTCAGAAGTGCCTACTGGTGTGCTACATCTTTGTAGATGTATCACTGAAGTTTTATGCCTTTCTAGAGCTTTTTCTTTGTGCTCACAGTTTTTTTGTAAATATAGAAATACTTCTATGTTTACACATATATAGCTATTTAAGGAACATAAATGGAATTATACTATTTTTGTGCGTTTTGCTTTTGCATTTAATAATATACTGTGGACAGGTCCCTTGTATCAGCACATATGATGCTAACTTATTTATTTATTTATTTATTTATTTATTTATTTATTTATTTTGAGACCAAGTCTCACTCTGTCGCCCAGGCTGGAGTGCAGTGGCGCCATCTCGGCTCACTGCAAGCTCCGCCTCCCGGGTTCCCACCATTCTCCTTCCTCAGCCTCCCGAGTAGCTGGGACTACAGGTGCCCGCCACCACACCCGGCTAATTTTTTGTATGTTTAGTAGAGATGGGGTTTCACCATGTTAGCCAAGATGGTCTCGATCTCCTGACCTCATGATCCGCCCATCTCAGCCTCCCAAAGTGCTGGGATTACAGGCGTGAGCCACCGCGCCCGGCCGCTAACTCATTTCTTTATAAAAAGTTTTTGGTATTCCAAGTATGGATAAACCATGAAATTATCTGGTTTTTCCCTGATGGACCTAACTTTAGGCTATTACATATAATGCTGCAACAACTATCTTTATACTTATATTGTTGGACACATGTAGGAGTATTTTTATATGATCAATTCCTGAAGTATTTTGATATGATGATTTCTGGACCAAGGACACGTAAATTTTAAATGTTATATTATTCTAGTTTTTAAGATAAGAAAACATATTGAGAGGTTAAGAAACTTGACCAAGGTCACACAATTGGTAAGTGGCAGACCCAAGATTCAAACCCAAATTATCTGATTCCGTGTGTTTGCTACTATATCATGCTATCTGGAAAGACCCAGATAGCATGAATCACAGCCAATGCCTATTAGATGCATCCTTGCATTTTCTTAAACTTGTGCCTACTCTTCAGAAAGTGTTTCACTGTGAAAAATAAAAAAAATAGACATGTGAGAAAAAGAAAACTTCTTTTCCTTTGGGAAAGAAGAAGGGAAAACAAGGCTGTGATTTTAAGCAAAGAGGTTTACTTTGCATTAGTCAGGGGACATTAACTGCTATAACAAACACCCAAATATCAGTAGAAAACACACCAACAGTTTATTTCTTGCTTGTGTCACAATTCAAAAACAGAATGGTGGTGGAGGGAGGACCTCCGATCCACGCAGTCATTCAGGGACCCAGGCTCCTTGCACATAGTTGCCTAAGATTCTGGAGCACTGCAAAGGACATAGACAAAGTACCCCTCTCTTAATCACCTTGGTTTGGAGGTGTCACATCACTTCCACTCAGATTTCATTGGCAGTACTCAGTCATATGTCTGAACCAAACTTAAAAAAAAACAGTTGAGTATTAACATCCAGCTGTGTGCCCAAGAAGAAAGAAAATATGGTTTTGATGGGCACAGAGTATTGTCTCTACCACAGTGAGGAATGAGAGCACATGAAAAAAATCAACTTGTATTGAGCAATTACTATATGCCAGAAAATGCTCTAAGTGCTTTCTTGTAGGATCTCATGTGATCCTCACACCAACTCTGAGGTAGGGACTATTTCCTCGTTCACATTTTACATATGAGGAAACTGAGAAACAGGGCTATTAAGTTACTTGCCTAAGTTGACACAGTCAGGAAAGGGTAGAGCAGGATTCAGACAGACTAGCCCAGGGGCCACACATCCGGGAATTTCTTTGCATAACCTTTTAGTTCTCAAATCAGCTTCTCTTTTCTTGAAAAAACCAACAAGCAGAACTATTTGTGTTACAAAAACAGTTTTACATACAACTTTTTTCATGTAAATATATAGGAATTTGTTCCATGAATGTTCTTTATTGCATCCTGGCCTTGACACAGGACCTAATTAATCATCTCTTTGGTTCCCCCATTATTCTCTGTGGCAACCACAAATCCTTCTCTAAAACGAAAACCTTCAAATCTGGCTCTAAGAGGAAGGCTGGGGGAGAAAAGGAGGGATCTTGTTCCTGTTTGAATCGATTGTTTACTTAACCCTGTGGCTGAAATATAAACCATTTTTTTAAGGCTAAAGAGAGAATTAAATTATTTCAATATAATGACTGAGAAGGGATAGAGCCAAAGTCTGATGAGGTCTAAATGTGCATGAAAGCACCCACTATTTTTCATACTCTTTTTCTTATACACTGCGTTAAAAGTGTGGAGGGAGAGAAAGATGAAGGGAAGGGTGGAGAAAGAGAAAGGGATGAATAAGAGAGAGAGGAGGAAAAGTGAAGGAGGAGGAAGAAGTGAAGGCAGCTCCAGGCACCTTGCCCAACTCCTTGGAGATAAAGTTAATGTTTGTTCACTTGTCTGAATAAAACAAAGCTAGTCTGATACTCATCTGGTAGTCTCAGTTAAGTCAGTACTGAAATAGTTGTAAACTGAAAATACTGAAAGATTTGCACACTGGTTGGTTAATATCCATTGCTCCCAGCCCCATGAGAGTTCTACCATCACACTGGGTGCTTGGTCCATCCCCCATGACCAAGATGTCCACACCACCCTGCAACCAAAAGAGTATGCCTAATACTGCAGGGAGCTCCCGGGGCCTCCTCCAGTACCAAGTGGGCATTGGCCAATCTTCCTGCCCTACAGGTTGTAAAATATTTTAAATATCACCCCTGTGCAGAAATCCTTATTCTGCAGCCTGAGAATCAGGTTGCCATTCTCCCTAGTCTTCCTCTCTTTGTTCACTCCTAACTGTCACTGGTTGAGCATCTAATGGTCTGAGAACAACAGTCACCAGGTCAGTCTGATGTCAGCAGTTAACTTGCCTTTGGTCCCATGCTCTCACTGCCCTGTACTCAAAATGATCATAGCTAGAGGGGATTGTGTGGGCATGGAGGCAATGGACAGGCTGGGAAAGAGTGGGGGAATGGGGCAGGGTCACTGTAAAGTTTTGAGGGTGAGAAGAAAAACCAGAAGCCTTTTTGTTCACATTAAAAAAAAAATCCATATGACTCCCTGTTTTGGGTGCTGTACAGTTTATATGATGTCACACAGTTTGTAAAACTCACACACATGATCTCACTTGATCTTCATGCCAAATCTTTTGGTAGGCAGAGCAGGGGTGATGATTCTATTTTCACAGAAAAGGAAATGTAAGTCCAGAGAAGAGATGTGACTTGCTGAGTCCTGCAGCTAAGATTTGAACTGTGGGGCATAGATGCCAAGCCCAGCTTTGTTAGGAACGAGCACTTGTTACCACGTTCTGCATTTCTCATTTTCCTGCCTGCTCTTTCTGGCAGTTGTGAATTCCATTCCCAGACTGAAGAGGGTCCAGGCTGCTTAACCATTTCATACCAGCAGCTCACCACTCTCTCTGTGCACTTTCCTGGGGACCACAGAGGGGCTGCCAGATGGCCATCACCTGAGGCCTTATGAATCTCCAAATGGCCTGACCTCCAGGGCCCAACTCCATTTAGGGCCAGGCTTGACTATGAGGTTACCGAGGAGAAACTGGGGACTATCTGAAGTTTCCAAGAAGAGTGATAGGCTTGGGTCTGACATTAATCAAGATCCCTGGATTTGTGTAGCATGTTACTCGTTTTGATTTTGAGGATGAAATATCATATTCAATATTACTATTTCATCCTCATCCTTTCATAGGTCTTTCATAATAACCATGTGAGGACATCAGAGGACACGTCATTACTAACATTTTATAATTGGAAATGAAATCCAAACAATATTCATTGATTGACAAGGTCACACATGATGGGTGATTGCAGCCAGGCTGTGGCTCCAATGTTCTGGCTCCCTGTCCAGTGCTAATCACTGCCCTGTGCCACTCACTAGTGCACACGTAGCCCATGTCCTTCCAGGGAGGAAAGAGGCTGTTTGGGTAGAAAATGCTGATTCTTAGCTGCTGACTCTGTCAGCACAAAGAGAGTGGGACTGCAGATGACCTCCAACACTGAATAAACCAACAAGGATTCATTTAATATTCTCAGTAAGAAACCTACCTTGTCCACCATATTTTATTCTGTTTTAATAAAAAGGAAGAAAAAGCTGGGTGTGATGGCTCATGCCTGTAATCCCAGCACTTTGAGAGGCCAAGGCAGGTAGATCGCTTGAGCTTAGAAGTGTGAGACCAAACTGGCCATCATGGTAAAACCCCATCTCTATAAAAAAAAAAATACCAAAATTATCCTAGTCCCAGCTACTCAGTAGCCCAGAAGGTTGATGCTGCAGTGAGCTGAGATGCTGCCTCTGCACTCCAGCCTGGGTGACAAAGTGAGACTCTGTTTCAATAAAAAAGCAAGAAACGGGGCTGAAAAGAAATGAATATTTACTATCTCTACTACATTATTTCATTTAGCCATCATAACAACTGTTACGCAAAAGTATTAACATCCATTTCACACAAGTGAGGAAACAGGGTCTGAGAGGTTATATACGATATTTTGCTCAAAGTCTTGTAGCTAGAATGAGTCTTTCCAAAAGCTCATGCATGTTAAGGGGTCCCCCCTTTTTTGGGTGCAGCTTTGCCATTTGGAAGGAAGAATATGAATTCTGGCTCTACCGCTTAGATTTCTTGTGATCCAGACTAGTTATTATTTTGGTCCTGGAGAATAACTTCTCTCCTTTCCAAAATGCAGATAAGATACCTCCTTTCGAAGAAGGTTATGAGGATTAGCATCAACAGCTAACATTTTTTGCAAGTTTTCTAAACACTTTTTCTAGGTCCTTTCCACCTATTATCTTATTAACTGCTCCAAGCGTCTCTACGGGAATGAGTACTACTTTTTCAGCTCTAGGTCCCAGGTGAGAAATCGGAAACAGGGCATTGAAGAGATGCTTCCAAGTTAGGAGCCGGAAAGGCCAGTATTTGAAGTCAAGGCATCTGACTGCACAGTCCACACTCCCAACCACTGTGCTCCATGGCCTCTCTGATTTAAAATGACTGACACATAACAGGAGCTCAATAAAGAGGGTCTGTTTTATCATCGTGATGGCTGGTAGCTGACGTGATTGGAAGGGATCTTTCACCAGGACCAACCCACAAAACAGCTCAACATACTCACATCAGGAATGTAAATGAGGGAGGAGCACCGAGTCCTCCACAGACAATGGAGGTGACATGGTTTGGATGGGTGTCCCCTCCAAATCCCATGTTGAAATGTAGTCCCCGGTGTTGGAGGTGGGGCCTGGAGGGAGGTGTTTAGGTCTTGGGGGCAGATCCCTCATGAACAGCTCATTGCCCTCCTTGTGATAGTGAGTTCTTGCTCTGAGTTCATGTAAGAACTGGTTGTTTAAAAGAGTGTGGCAATTCCTCCCTCTCTCTCTCTCTTTTGCTCCTTCTTGCCATGTGACACGCTTCTCCCCCAGTGCCTCCCCCTTCACCTTCTGCCATGAGTAAAAGCTTCCTGAGGCTCTCACCAGAAGATGCTGACATTATGCTTCTTGCACAGTCTGCAAAACCATGAGCCAAAATAAAATCTCTTTTCTTTTTAAACTACCCAGCCTCAGGTATTCCTTTATAGCAATGTAAAACAGCCTATTCCAGGAGGTAAGGTAGGCATTGGCCTCATAGCCCCCAGGGATCCTACTCCATTCCTGACAGGTTTGAGCCTCCCATGACATTTTTCCTTCCCAGGCTTGGATGGTAGAATAATCTTAAGGAAGTCAGCATATGTTCTAGAAACATTCAGAACACAGAAGAGTCTGTTATGAAAGAACAAAGTACTTGTAATAATAAATTGAATGTTACATGGACACACCCAGACATATACACACAGACACACACACAATTTTTCTTCTCTCGCTCTCTCTCCCGCCGCTCCCCTCTCTCATACTTTGCAAACACACTCCCCAGCAGCTGGTAAGCTGTTCCCTGTCCTCCCACTCAGCCGAATGCCAGTTGTCCCTTCATCCCAACCCAGGCTCTCATAATGGTTTCAGCTTCCAAGAGACAGCTTGACTCAAAATGCCATCCAGTCTGGCTGCCAGGGGAAGCATGAGGACTTACCCAGCAGAGAGGGACAGAAAGCACGACAGCCAGAGCCCTCACGCCAGAAGAGCTCTAGGAACGTGAGCATCTGCGAGGTGCTTCTGCCCACAGGTGACGCTGTGACCTCTGAAAATTACCAGCCTATTAAGGAATGTTTCATGAGGCAAGAGGGGTCTTCCTCATTAGCCACTGGTCTCAGTCTACCATTCCAGAAGTTAAATGTAGGAGAGAAATCATGCATTTTATGTCACTTGTATGCATCTTGTTTCTCTCAGTGGTGCATAATAAACACCTCATTTTGTCCTATTTACTCATATTTTAGCAAGAAACCCCAGAGACCCAAGAGAGACAGAATCTGAAACTCTGAGAGTTCTCTGATTTACCTTTCTTTGATTCTCTCTCCTTTTACCTCTCAATTCCCTGTAATGGACTCATGACAATCCTCTGTGGAAATGTTTGTGTTTTGTCTCTTTTATCTGGGAACGGACCCTGACCCGGCCATAGGGGTGGATGGGTTCCCTAGGCTAAGCCAGTCAGAGCATATCACCTGTCCACAGAAGTTAGGTCAGTGGGTGAGCACATGACCCAAGGCAGCCAATCAGAATCCTTTCCCTAGGTGCTTGCAGCCACCATTCTAGTCCACTAAAGGCAGCTGGTCAGAGAAAATGGAAAGATAACAAGCTGAGAGGATGACTTCTGTGGTTTCCTGATTCTCCATTTCATGGTTACATGAGCTAATAAATCTCCCTTTTTGAATATAGAAATTTGTTTGAATTGGGCTTCTGTAGTTTGACTAGTGGCCAGCATTGGAAATGTGGTGGTGTGGCAGGGAAGGAACTATTAAGTAAGCCATCTAGCCCCCTAAACCTTGTAGAATATAGTGGCTAAACAGGGATAGACTTTTAGGATATCTAAAGTAAGGCAATGTATTGCCAAGTTACCAAAAAAAAAAAAATCAATTCAAAACAGCTGAAAAATTAACGAAATACATTGGCCCAGGCAGCTGAAAAGTCCCAAGGTGACTCACACACACAGACAGCAAAGCTTAATCCAAGAGCTCAAAAACGGTCACCAACAACTTAGAACCTTGCATCTCTCTTTTCACCTTCTATGGTGTTAGCTTCATCCCTGTGCCCCATTCAGACCACTGAGAAAATCATTGTAAGACAGGTATACTCCCACCCCAGTTTTGTCACTTGCAGCTGTATTTAGTTATGAAAGTAATCTAAAAAGTACAAGTATGATGAAAATGAGAATTGTGCTTCCATTTCTATAAAATAATCTTAAAATCATCCAACTGTATGTGTATATGTGTTTATATGTGCATGCATGTGTGTGACTGTATATGCATGAAAATGCAGGAAAAGATACATATCAGGTCATTAAAATTGTTTACCAGGGGTGGGGAAGTAAAGACCAGGAAAGGAGGGCAAAAGACTCAGGAGAGGAAAAGTTCTTGATAATAACGGTATTTATGGTATATATAGAGTTCTATGGATTTTCCCGGGTTTAGAGGCTGCCCACATTCCATAACTCCTGGCCCTTCCGTCTTCAAAGCCAGCACTCGCTAGTCAACTCCTTTTCATATCACATCACTCTGATATCAATGCTTCTGCCTCCCTCTTCCACATTTAAAGATCCAGGTGATTACATTTTTGCCTGGCAATGTGACATATTCACAGGTTCTGGAGATTAGGACAGTGATGTCATCAGGATGACATTAGGATGTCCCTGTCCCCCAACCTATGAAAATGTTAAATTTCATGGTGACAGGAGTTAAAGTAGCAGATGGAATTAAGGCTGCCATTATTCTACCTTTTATACATTATGTTCCCATTTGTACAAATGTGGATGCATAGATACATAAAGTGACAAAGAGGAAATGCATGTATATATATGTAAAGTAGCAAAGTGATAAAGTGGAGGATGAGTCATCAGAATTATAGTGGTTCTCACAGGGAGTAGAAGTCAATTCACTTCATGTTTTCTCAAATTTTTATGCAGTTTTTTAATCTGTTTGATTATTTATAAATCTGGCCAAGTGCAGTGGATCACACCCGCAATCCCAGCACTTTGGGAGGCTGAGGTGGGAGAATTGCTTGCTATTTTGCCCAGGAGTTTGAAACCAGCCTAGGCAAAGTATCAAGACCTCAGCTCTACAAAAAAAAATAAAAAACTTAGCTGTATGTGGTGGTGCATGCCTGTAATCCCAGCTACTCAGGAGGCTAAAGTGGGAGGATCCCTTGAGCCCAGGAGATTGAAGCTGCAGTGAGCCGTGGTTGAGCCACTACACTCCAGCCTGCGTAACTGAGCAATACTCTACCTCAAAAAAAAAAAAAAAAAAAAAAAGCAAATTTATGTACAGCAAAAAGCAACAAAACTTGTTTCATTGGTGAAAATCATCAATTTTAGTGGGGTGTGAGACCTGAGTTCCCTCAAGTATCTGAAGCACTGGATCTGAAAGGTCTGTGAGAGACGGGAGTCGCAGCCTCAGAGGAACTTTGTACTGACTAGATGCCCCTCCCGCCAAACACTCTTCTTCTGTACACAATAGGAGATAGTGAGCCAAAGCAATAGAAAAACTCCCATCTGCTATTAATCCAATTAGAGAGATTCAAAGCCAAGTAGAACATGCAGACTGAGGGATGTGCAGAAACTACTTTGCAGCAGCTCTGCACGGAGCTGGGGGAGGCAGGGAATGAAGGCAGCTCTGTAGGTCTCAGAATATGCACCCCGGAGGAAGTCACTTTCCCCTCCTTCCCCAACAGCCTAGTTCAAAATGTCTACTCATTTTTGGGATCCTTCAGCTGCCCCTTTCCACATCCTTGGTCACTCTCATGCACGTCCTTTTCAACTTGTCCCTCTCCTGGACCCAAAGAGCTGGTGTACCAGCAGCCCTCCAAGAGCATCCTCCCCACATTAATTCTTGCTCTCTAGAAGACAACCTGCAACGTCAGTGTTCCCTGGATCATGAGATATTTATTAAGTGTTCAGTGAAACATGATTCTGTGGTCAAAACTTTGACCACAAGTTTTCTGTGGTCAAAACATGGGAAGACAGAGCTAATACAATTAAATTCATTGTTTCTCTGCAGGACACCCCAGAGGCCTTGAAATGCTCATGTGCCCTGCATTGCATGGCAATACACCAGGAGGTGGCTGTAGTAAGCAGTGAATCCACCGAACTGTGGGATCAGGTTATTAAAGGATAACAGGTGAAATTATTGCTCCACATGCTAGAAACAGTGTTAAAGGCCTCTCTGTGACAGTAGGGTGAGTTAAGAATTTAATCTTGCAGCCCAAAAGAGCCTTACACACCATCTTGTCCAACTCCTTTATTTTAAAGCTTAAGAAAGGCACAGAGAGGGAAAGTAACTTGCCTGAAGTTCCACAGCTAGTTACTAGCAAAGAAAAGAATCTCTTTCCAATGCTCTTCCTTGCTCACTATTTTATACCATCCCAAGTTACATCTACTAAACACAGAAAGGAGGTACCTCTCATATGGCACATCTGTGAGAGATCACAAAGTACCCCTGGAAGCTTTAAGCCTTATCTGAGTTGGAATATTGGCTCTGTTACCTACTGAAGGCATTTTAGACATCATGGTCAAATGGTGGGTTGTTTTGACTTGTGATGGTGTTTGGACAGCAGGGCACGTAGAATTGTAATGCACCTTAAAGATCCCTTCATCCAACATTTCACATGGGGCATGAATGTTACCTATAGAAATCCAGAAAAGTGATTATAGTGTTTTGTAAAACTGCCTTATTAAGATTTGATATACAATCAACTATCCATTATTAATAAACTACTCATTTACAATTTACTACATTTTGACACATGTATACACCCATGGAACTATTACCATTATCAGAACAGTCAGTATATCCACCACCCCCAAATATTTCTTTTAAAAAAACAATTTTTTAAAAATTTTTTTATTTCCATAGGTTTGGTGGGGAACAGGTGTTATTTGGTTACATGAGTAAGTTCTTTAGTGGTGATTTGTGAGATTTTGGTGCATCCATCACCCAAGCAGTATACACTGAACCCAACTGGTAGTCTTTTATCCCTCATCCCCCTCCCACCCTTTCCACATCCCCAGAGTCCGTTGTGTTGTTCTTATGCCTCAGCATCCTCACTGTTTAGCTCCCACTTATGAGTGAGAATAACGTTTGGTTTTCCATTCCTGAGTTACTTCACTTAGAATAATAGTCTCCAATCCCACCCAGGTTGGGGTCCCCAATCCCATCCAGGTTACTGCAAATGTCATTAGTTCATATGTTTTTATGGCTTAGTAGTATTCCATCATATATATGTGAAAAGCCCTTTGTCAGATGGATAGATTGCAAAAATTTTCTCCCATTCTATAGGTTGCCTGTTCACTCTGATGGTAGTTTCTTTTGCTGTGCAGAAGCTCTTTAGTTTAATTAGATACCATTTGTCAATTTTGGCTTTTGTTGCCACTGCTTTTGGTGTTTTAG
>NW_012109308.1:1378478-1461137 GCF_000951045.1 Mandrillus leucophaeus | reverse complement strand
CTGACTTCAAACTATACTACAAGGCTACAGTAACCAAAACAGCATGGTACTGGTACCAAAACAGAGATATAGACCAATGGAACAGAACAGGGCCCCTCAGAAATAATACCACACATCTACAATCAATTCTTCTTTGAATGTTTGGTAGAATTCAGTTGTAAATCCATCTGGTCCTGGACTTTTTATTGGTAATTTTTTCAATTACCATTTCAATCTTGCTGCTTGTTACTGGTCTGTTCAGGGTTTCTCATTCTTCCTGATTTAAGCTAAGAGGGTTGTATGTTCCAGGAATTTATCCATCTCCTCTAGGTTTTCTAGTTTATGCATGTAAAGGTGTTCATAGTAGGCTTGAATGATCTTAGGTATTTCTGTGGTGTCGGTTGTAGTATCTCCCGTTTCATTTCTAATTGAGCTTATTTGGATCTTCTCTCTTCTTGCTACATCTTGCTAATAGGCTATCAGTTTTATTTATTTTTTCAAAGAACCAGTTTTTTGTTTCATTTATCTTTTGTATTTGTTTCTTTGTTTATTTCAATTTCATTTATTTCTGCTCTGATACTGGTTATTTCCTTTCTTCTGCTGGTTTGGGGTTTGGTTTGTTCTTGTTTCTCTAGTTCCTTGAGGTGTGACCTTAGATTGTCTATTTGTGCTCTTTCAGACTTTTTGATGTAGGCCTTTAAGTCTATGATCTTTCCTCTTAGCACCACTTTTGCTGTATCCCAGAGGTTTTGATAGGTTGTGTCACTATTATCATTCAGTTCAAAGAATTTTTAGATTTCCATCTTGGTTTCAGTGTTGACTTAATTATCATTCAGGAGCAGGTTATTTAATTTCCATGTATTTGCAAGGTTTTGAAGTCCCTTTTGGAGTGGATTTCCAGTTTTATTCAACTATGATCTGAGGGAGTACTTGATATAATTTCAATTTTCTTAAATTTATTGAGACTTGTTTTGTGGCCTATCATATGGTCTATCTTGGAAAAAGTTGTATGCACTGATGAATAGAATTTACATTCTGAAGTTGTTGGGTAGATGTTCTGTAAATATCTGTTAAGTCCATTTATTTCAGGGTATAGTTTAAATCCATTGTTTCTTTGTTGATTTTCTGTCCTGATGACCTATCTACTGCCGTCAGTGGAGTACTGAACTCCCTCATTATTATTGTGTTGCTGTCTATCTCATTTCTTAGGTCTAGAAATAATTGTTTTATAAATTTGGGATCTCCAATGTTAGGCGCATATATACTTACGACTGTGGTATTTTCCTGTTGGACAAAGCTTTTTATCACCATATAATGTCCTTCTTTGGCTTTTTTAACTGTTGTTGCTTTAGTTTGCTTTGTCTGATATAAGAATTGCTACTCCTGCTTGCTTTTGGTGTCCATTTGCATGGAATATCTTTTTCTACCCCTTTACCTTAAGTTTACGTGAGTCCTTATGTGTTAGGTGAGTATCCTGAATGTAGCAGACACTTGGTTGGTGAATTCTTATCCATTGTGCAATTCTGTATCATTTGAGTGGAACATTTAGGCCATTTACATTCAACATTAGTATTGAGATGTGACGTACTATTCCATTCATCATGCTATTTGTTGCCTGTATACCTTGGGGTTTTTTAATTGTATTGTTGTTTTATAGGTCCTGTGAGATTTATGCTTTGAAGACGTTCTATTTTGATGTATTTGCAGGAATTATTTCAAGATTTAGAGCTTCCTTTAGTAGTTCTTGTAGTGCTGGCTTGGTAGTGGCAAATTCTCTCAGCATTTGTTTGCCTGAAAAAGACTCTATCTTTCCTTCATTTATGAAGCTTAGTTTTGCTGGATACAAAATTCTTGGCTGATAATTGTTTTGTTTAAGGGGTCTGAAGATAGGGCCCCAATTCCTTCTAGCTTGTAGGATTTCTCCTGAGGAATATGCTGTTAATCTGATAGGTTTTCCGTTAGAGGTTACCTGATGTTTTTGCCTCACAGCTCTTAAGATTCTTTCCTTTGTCTTGATTTTAGATAACCTGATGACAATTTGCCTAGGTGGTGATCTTTCTACAATGAATTTCCCAGTGTTCTTTGAGCGTCTTGTATTGTTTTCCAAAATTTTAGATTTCTATTCTTTCTCAGGAACACCAATTATCCTTAGGTTTGGTCATCTAACATAATCCCAAACTTCTTGGAGGCTTTGTTCATTTTTTAAACTTATTTTTTCTTTGCCTTTTTTAGACTGGATTAACTCAAAAACCTTGTCTTCGAGCTTTGAAGTTCTTTCTTCCACTTGTTGCATTCTATTGCTGAGACTTTCCAGAACATTTTGCATTTCTCTAAGTGTATCCTTTATTTCCTGAAGTTATGATTGTTTTTTTACTTGTGCTATCTATTTCACTGAAGATTTCTCCCCTCATTTGTTGTATTATTTTTTAAAATTTCCTTAAATTGGACTTCACTTTTCTCTAGTGCCTCTTTGATTAGCTTAATAATTGACCTTATGAATTCTTTTTCAGGTAAATCAGGGATTTCTTCTTGGCTTGGATCCATTGCTAGTAAGCTAGTGTGATTTTTGGAGGGCGTGGAAGAATTTTGTTTTGCCATATTACCAGAATTGTTTTTCTGGTTCCTTCTCATTTGGGTAAGCTATATCAGAGGGACGATCTGGGGCTCAAGGCTGCTGTTCGGATTCTTTTGCCCCACCAGGTATTCCCTTGATGTAGTACTCTCCCCCTGTCCCTGGGGATGTGGCTTCCTGAGAGCTGAGCTGCAGTGATTGTCATTTCTCTTCTGGATCTAGCCACCTAGTAGGACTACCAGGCTCCGGGCTGGTACTACGGGTTGTCTGCACAGCGTCCTGAGATGTGAACTGTCTGCAGGTGTCTCAGCTGTAGCTACCAGCACCTGCTCTAGTGTAGATGGCACAGGGTGAAGTGGACTCTGTCGGGGTTCTTTGTTTTGGTTGTTTAATGCACTATTTTTGTGCTGGTTGGCCTCCTGCCAGGAGGTGGGGCTTTCAAGAGAGCATCAGCTGTGTTAGTATAGGAAGGTTCAGGCAGTAGGCGGGTCCTGGAACCCCCAAGAGAATATACCCTTCAGCTACCAGGGTGGATAAGGAAGGACCATCAGGTGGGGACAGGGTTAGGCATGTCTGAGCTCAGACTCTTCTTAGGTGGGGCTTGGTGTGGGTGCTGTGGGAGATGGGGGAGAGTTCCCAAGTCAATGGAGTTCTATCCCCAGGAGGATTATGGCTGCCTCTGCTGTGTCATGCAGGTTGTCAGGGAAGTGGAGAAAAGCCAGCAGTTACAGGTCTCATCCGGCTCCCACACAACCCAAAAGGCCAGTCTCACTCCCACTGTGCCCTCCAACAATAGCACTGAGTTTGTTTCCAGGCAGTGGGTGAGCAGGGCTGAAAACTTGCCCCGGTATACAGGCCTCCCAGCTGTGAAAGCAAGCAGGGCTTTTGCGCCTCTCTGCTTGTCGAGTCTGCACACTGAATTCACACCCTCCCCCAAGTTCTGGCCAGGAGACTTCACATTCGGTTGGAATTGTTACAAAGTTCAGCTGGAGGTTTCCTTCTCTCTGTACCTTGCATGTACCTCTGGCAGCCCTCCCCAAAGACCCCTGTGAGACAAGTCTGAAATGGCTGTCCTGGGGACCCAGAGAGCTCACAGGGCCTTTCCCACTGCTTCCTCTACCCCTATATTTCACTTGGCTGTCTAAATTGACTCAGCCCCAGTTAAGATCAAATCCTTCTCCTGTGATCTAGATCTTCATGTTTCCCAGTGAGGGTGTGTGTTTGGGGGCAGATAATCCCCCTTTCCCACTTTCACAGTTTGGGCACTCACAGTATTTGGGCAGTCTCCTGGGTCCTGCAGGGGCAATCTGCTTCCTTCAGAGTGTCTATGGGTTCTCTTGCCTTTCCTGGTATGTTCCTGCAGTCGTTCTGGAGCAAAAGTTCACAATGAGAGTCTCCACACATCGCTCTGAGTGGGAGGTGCAATCTAGTCCTGCCTCTTATCTGCCATTTTTTCTCCCATCTCGCAAATACTTCTTTATGCTGCATTGTAATCCCTCTTTGTTACCCTCCTGACCCCTCCTGCCCAGGCAACCACTCATCTGTTTCCTATCACTGTAGATTAGTTTGCATTTTTAGGAGTTTTGTGTAAATGGAAACATGCAAGGTACTTTTATTTTAGCTTGCTTTTTTTTTTAACTCAGCATAGCTATTTTGAAACCTATCAGTACTGTTTCCCGTATCAATAGTTTACTCCCATTTATTGATAATTAGTATTCCACTGTATGTATATATGACAATTTGTTTATCCATCCACCTGTTGATGAACTTTGGGGCTGTTTCCAGTTTGGGGTTATTACAAATGAAGCTGCTATGAACATTCATGTTTAGGTCTTTATACGAACATATGCTTTTATGTCTTGGGGAATATCTTAGGAATAAAATAGCTTAATATTTAAGTCATATATTTGATTTTTTAAGAACACGCCAAATGTTTTCCTGAAGTGATTGTAGCATTTTGCATTTTGCAACAAGAGTGCGTGACAGTTCCAGCTCCTCTACATTCTTGGCAACACTTAAAAAGGCTTAGTCTTCTTAATTTTAGTCATTCTAATAGGGGTATATTGTTATGGGTTTAATTTGCATTTCTCTCATGATTAATAATATTGAGCATTTTATTCATGTGCTTATTTGCCATTTGGATATCTTCTGTGATGAAATGTCCTTTCAAATCTGTATCCATTTTTTTAAATGAGTTGATTTTTTTTCTTATTGTTGAGTTATGAGAGTCCTATGATCTAAATACAGGTAACTTATCAAATACATGCTTTGTAAATATTTTCTCCCAGCTTTTGGCTTGTCTTTTCATTCTGTTAACAGCAGACGTTTTTTAATGTTGATGAAGTTGAACTTATCAAGCTTTAGTTTTCTCTTCTTATGATGTCTGTATCTTACTCTAGGGTCAGGGTAAGAGTGGCATCAAAGAATTAGTAGGGAAGTATTCCCTCTCCTTTAATTTTCTTGAAAAGTTTGTGTAGAACTGTAATTATTTTCTTCCTGAAATGTTGGGTAGAATTCATCAATAAAGTCATCTGGGTTTGGATGGCTTCATTATGGGAAATTTTTTAATTATAAATTCTATTTTCTAAATATATTTCAGATATTAAGGTTATCCATTGCTTCTTGATTGAAACTACTTTGGTAGTTTGAGTCTTTTAATAAAAGTTGTCCAAGTCTTCTAGGTCATTCAATGTACAGCTTAATGTTGTTCATCATATCCCTTTTATAATCTTTTGAATATCTGTAGGATCTATAGTAATGTTACCTCAGTGGTTCCTGATATTTGGTAATTTGTGATTTTTTTCCCTGAGCAATTTGGCTACAATTTATCAATTTTATTGATCTCAAAAAATTTTGTTTTCATTTATTTTCTCCATTGTTTATTCCATTTATTATTTATTTCATTGATTTCTGCTTGAATCCTTATTATTTCCTTTCTGTCCTTACTTTGGTTTTAACTTGTTCTTATTTTTCAGGTCTCTAATGGGAGAAGCTGAATGCACTGATTTGAGACTTTTTTCTTTTCTAATGTAGTAATTTGTTGCTATAAATTTTCTCCTAAATACTCCTTTTAATGCATCCCACAAATGCTATGTTGTGTTTTCATTTTCCTTCAGTTCAAAATACATTTTAATTTTTCCTTTTATTTCTTCTTTGTCTCATAGGTTATTTAGAATAGTGCTATGTAGTTTCTAAATATTTGGTGATTTTTCACTTATCTTTTGATTATTGGTAACTAATTTAATTTCCCTGTAGTCAAAGAACATACTACATATGATTTGAATGCTTTTAAATTTATTGACTTGTTTTATAGCCTAGAATATGGCCTATCTTCATAAATGTTCTGTGAACACTTGAAAAGAATATACATTGTGCTGTTGTTGAGTGGAGTGTTCTGTAAATGTCAATTAGGACAAGTTGGTTTATAGTGTTATTCAAGTCTACTACATACTTGCTTGCTTTCTGTCTACCTGTTCTAAAATTATTGAGATTGAGTGGTTTTTCTCAGTGTAATTGGGAGAA
The DNA here is from genome assembly GCF_000951045.1 of Mandrillus leucophaeus. Taxonomy (NCBI): domain Eukaryota; kingdom Metazoa; phylum Chordata; class Mammalia; order Primates; family Cercopithecidae; genus Mandrillus; species Mandrillus leucophaeus. The sequence goes on along the minus strand of NW_012109308.1, from coordinate 1,455,064 downwards.
TTTTTTTTTCCTAGTATTTTTTTTACAAGTTTTGCTTCATGCATTTTTTTTTTTCTTGAGACAGAGTCTCACTCCCAGGCTGGAGTACAGTGGCATGATCTTGACTCACTGCAACCTCTGCCTCCAAGTTTCAAGTGATTCTACTGCCTCAGCCTCCCAAGTAGCTGGGACTATAGGCATGCACTGCCACACCTGGCTAATTTTTGTAATTTTAGTAGACATGGCATTTCACCATGTTGGCCAGGCTGGCCTTGAACTTCTGACCTCAAGTGATATGCCTGTCTTGGCCTCCCAAAGTGCTGGGACTACAGGTGTGAGCCACTGTACCCAGCTAGCTTAATAGCTTAATATATTTTGAAGTTCTATTATTACGGGTATATACCCTGAGAATTGTTATAGCTTCTAAATTATTGGCCCCTTTATCATTATAAAATGACCATTTTATCTCTGGTAAAATTATCTTCTCTGAATTCTACTTTGTCTAACAATAATATAGTCACTCTTTCTTTTGACTAGTGTTAGCATGGTATATCTTTCCTATTCCTTTACTTTTAAGGCATTTTTGTCTTTATAGTTAAAGTATATTTCTTATAGACAGCATCTAGTTGTCTTTTACTGAATCTAAAAATCTCTGCTTTTTAAATGGTGTGTTTAGATCATTTACATTTAATGGGGTTAGTGATACAGCTAGGCTTAAGTCTGTCATCTTGCTACTTGTTTTTTATTATATTTGTTTAACTTGTTCCTTGTTCCCCTTTTCCTTTTCTTTATACTTCTTTCAGAATAAATATTTTTATAATTTGCATTTGTTTCATTTTTATTTTTTGTTGGCTTATTAGCTATAACTCTTTTCTTAATTATCTGTTGCTTTAGGGTTATAACATACAGGTTTCATTTATTATAGTCTACCTTAAATTGACATTATAATTCTTTATGCATAAGACTTTACAATAGTATGCTTCTTTCTGTTCTTACAGGCTTTTTTCCATTTCGGTCATACATTTTACCTATAGCTATGTAATAAATCCAAGAATACATAGCTATTATCACTGTTTAAAGAACACATTTTTTAAGTGACATTTACTTAGTATGAAAAACTGTATATAATTACGCATTAGAATCTATATTTGATTCTTCTCATGTCTTTGTGCAAAAATTTCCATCTGGTATCATTTTTATCCTAAGTTATTTTCTTTAAAATTTCCTGTAGTGCAGGTATTCTGTTGATGAATTCTTTCAGTTCTTACATGTTTGAAAAGGTCTTCATTATATCTTTAGTTTTGAAAGATATTTTTATTGGGTAAATAATTATGGCTTTAAAAGTTTTTGGTTTTTCTTTCAGTGCTTAGAGAGATTATCCTACTGTCTTCATTATTACATTTTTAACTAAGAAACCTGTTGTCATCCTTATCTATCTCTCTCTGTATATAATGTGCTTTTCTCTAGCTTCTTTTAGCATTTTTATTATCAGTTTTGAGCAATTTAATTATGTTGTGCTTAGATATCATTTTTTGCGTACCTTTATATTTGAGTTCATTGGGTTTATAGTTTTCATCAAAATTCAAAAAGTTTTGGCCACTAATTAACTCTTAAAAAGATATTTCCTGTTCTCCTTCAGAGACTTGAAATACATGTATGCTGGCTTGTTATACTTTTTCCACAGCTCACTGATATTCCCTTTATTTTTAAAATTCTTTTTTCCCTAGTGTTTCATTTTAGATAATTTCTATTGCTGTGTCTTTGAGTTCTTCTACGATGTCTAATGTGACATTAATCCTATGCATTGTATTTTCATCTCAGACACTGTAGTGTTTATCTCTAAACATCTGAGTTGGCTTTTAAAAATATCTTCTATGACTAACTAACTGATGTGTTCAATCTTACCTCTAGATTTGTGAACGTACAGGATACAGTTATAACAATGTTTTAATGTCCTTGTCTACTATTGTTATCATCTGTGTCATTTCTGAAGTAGTTTCAATTGGTTAGCTGGTAATTTTGGTTGAATATAAAACACCGAGAATTTAACCTTATGGGCATTGGATATTTTTGTATTCCTATAAATACTCTTGAGCTTTGTTCTGTGAAATTCTTAGGTTAATTGAAGAGAGTTTGATCCTTTTAATCTTGGTTTTAAGATTTATTAGGTGAAGGCTCAGGAGGCAGGGCAAGATGGTGGAATAGAAGGCTCCACTGATTGTCCTTCCTACAAGGACACCAAGTTAACAACTATCTACACACACAAAAAAGCACCTTCATAAGAACCAAATATCAGGTGAGTACTCACAGTACCACAGTACCTGGTTCTAATTTCATATTTCTGAAAGAGGCACTGAAGAGGTATAAAAAAGAATCTTAAATTGCCAATGCCACCCCTCCCCACCCCCAGCAACATGGTACAGGAAGCTTCTCTCGTCCCCAGAGGGAGGGAAAACACAACGATTGTGAGGCATTGAAATCAGGGCTGTCCTGTTAGAGCAGAAAGGAAAACCGGACCAAACTCAGCTGAGCCAATGCCCACCCTCAAGACAATCTAGGCCTTAAGGACTGCAACCCTTAGGCCAGGACTAGTGCTGAACGGGGCCCAGAGACAGTGGACTGAGGTGGGCATGTGACATACTGAGGTACCAGCTGGGGCGGCTAAGGGAGTACTGGCATCACCTCACCCCTAATCCCAGCTTGTAGCTCCAATAGAGAGCTCTCTCTTTTGCTTGAGGAGAGAATAGGGAAGAGTGGGAAGGACTTTATCTTACATCTTGGATACTGGCTCAGTCACGGCAGGATAGGACACTAGTTGAGTTGCAAGGCCCTCTTTCCAGGCCCTAGCTCCTAGATGACATTTCTAGACACATTTTGGGCCAAAAGGGAACCTGTTGCCTCAAAGGAAAGGACACAGCCCTGGCAGCTTTCATCACCTGCTAAATGAAGGCCAGTGGGCCCTGAATAACCAGCAGCAATGCCCAGATACTGTATCTAGGGCCTTGGGTAAGACTCTCAGACTTGCTGGCTTCAAGTACCAGCAAAGCCACAGAGCTCAGAGCAACAAGTGGCTCTAGGGGTACCCAATTCCAGGACTTGGCTCTTGGATGGAATTTCTGGACTTTCCCTGGGCCAGAAGGCAGCCCACTACTTTAAAGGGTGAGTCTCAGGCCAGGCAGCCTTCACCACAGCTGACTGAAGAGCCGTTGGGCCTTACAGGAACACTGGTCACAGTCTGGCAGGACTCCACATTGGCCTGGGGTGGCAATGGCCACAGGATGAGGCTCCTCAGGCTTTGGAAAGGGGAGGGAAGAGTGGAAAGGACTGTATCTTGTGGTTTGAGTGCCAGTTTAGCCACAATATAATAGAACACCAGACAGACTTCTAAGGGTTTTGACTCTAGTCCCTGGCTCACAGACAGCACCTCTGGACATGCCCAGGGCCTGGGGGAACTCACTATTCTCAAAGGAAGGACACAGGCCTGCCTGGCTTTGCCACCTGCTGACTGCAGAGCCCCAAGGCCTTGAGTGAATATAGGCTATAGCCAGTGCATGGTTATAGCAGGGCTTGGGTGAGACCCAGTGCTGTGGCTAGCTCCAGATCTGATCCAGCACAGTCCTAGTGGTTGTGGCCACAGGGGTGCTTCTGTCATACCACATCCAGCTCCTGGTGGCACAGAACAGAGCCACCATTTACTGGGAAGAAAGTAAGGGAAGAGTACAAGAGTCTCTGCCTGATAATCCAGAGAATCCTTCTGGATTTTGTCCAAGACCATCAAGGCAGTAACTCTACAAGTCTGCAAGAGCCATTGCATTACTGGGCTTGGGGTTCCCCCTAAAACAGATACAGTTTAGATCACATCAGCCAAGTCCTTTTGAATATATGGAAAGTGTTCCCAAGGAGAACACATACAAATAAGCCTAGAATGAGAAAACTACAATAAATACCTAACTCTTCAATGCCCAGACACTGAAGAACATCTACAAGCATCAGCATTACCCAGGAAAACATGACCTCACCAAATGAACTTGAGGTCGGGAATTCATGACCAGCCTGGCCGACATGGTGAAGCCCCATCTCTACTAAAAATACAAAAATTAGCCAGGTGTGGTAGTGTAATCCCAGCTGCTTGGGAGGCTGAGGCAGGAGAATCACTTGAACCCAGTGGGGCGGAGGTTGCAGTGAGCCGAGATCGTGCCATTGCACTCCAGCCTGGAGAACAAGAGTGAAACTCCATCTCAAAAAGAAAAAATAAAAATAAATACATAAAATGAAGTGAACAACAAAGTGAAGAGATAACCCAGAAAATGAGAGAGAGTATTTGCAAGCTACTCATCTGACAAAGGATTAATAATCAGAATATACAAGGAGCTCAAACAGCTCCATAGGAAAACATCTAATAATCCAATTTAAAAATGAGCAAAAGATTTAAATAGACATTTCTCAAAAGAATACACACAAATGGCAAACAGGCATTTGAAAAGGTGCTCAACATCACTGATCATCACAGAAATGCAAATCAAAACTACAATGAGATATCATGTCACCCCAGTTAAAATGGCTTTTATTAAAAAGGCAATAACAAATACTAGCAAGGACGTGGAGAAAAGGGAAACCTCATACACTGTTAGTGGTAATATAAATTATTACAACCACTATGGATAGCAGTTTGGAAGTTCCTCAAAAAACTAAAAACAGAACTACTGTATGATACAGCAATCTCACTGCTGGGTATAAATCTAAAAGAAACTAAATCAGTATATTGAAGTGATATCTGCAGTCTTGTTTGTTGCACCGCTGTTCACAATAGCCAAGATTTGGAAACAACATAAGTGTTCATCAACAGATGAATGGACACAGAAAATATGGTACTTAAACACAATGGAATACTATTCAGCCATAAAAAAGAATGAGATACTGTAATTTGCAACAACATGGATGGGACTGGAAGTCATTATGTTAAGTGAAATAAGCCAGGCACAGAAAGACAAACATTGTATGTTCGTACTTATTTGTGGGATCTACAAATCAAAACAATAGAACTCATGGAGATAGAGGGCAGAAGGATGGTTACCAGAGGCTGGGAAGAGTAGTAAGGGGTTGGAGGTGGGGATGGTTAATGGGTACAAAAAATTGTAGAAAAAATTAATAAGACCTAGCATTTGATAGCACAACAAGGTGACTATAGTCAATAATAATTTAATTGTACTTTGAAAAATAACTAAAAGAGTATAATCGGATTGTTTGTAACACAAAGGATAAATACTTAAGGGGATGACTATCTCACTTTACATGATCTGATTATTACACATTGCATGCCTGTATTAAAACTAAAAATAATTAAAGAATTGAAAAAATATGTATTAGGTGAAAACAGATCACCATTGATTGTAGGGCTAATTTACCATACTACTAGATAAACTCCTTCTGAGTACTCTCCCTCATGTTAATACACAATTAAGTATGAGGTTTTCACTCTGGTTGGTAGTCCTGACACTACTTCCAGCCCTGTATATATAAGCCCTGGTGTCAGGTGAATTTTTCCTTGGTTTGGGAGTAGTTTTCTTGCATGCATTGATTAGTGTCCTTCTGAATACTCAAGGGGCACCCTCTGAAGTTCTTTTTCTGTGCGGTTCTCTCCCTCCGGTAATTCTGTCCTGTGAATCCTAGCCGCCTCGTCTCCCAGATTCTCCACTCCATCTATTGAACTCATAGACTCCAGAGGCACTGCCAGGGTCTCCAGAGGTCCCTCCTCTGGGATGAAGCCCTAGAAACTTTCTCAAGGCAGGAACTTGGTGCAATTTTAGGATTTGCTTCATTTGTTTTCTATCCCACATGAATCATCATCCTTTCTTGCCTGATACTCAGTGTCTTTAAATTTTGTTTTATAATATTTTTCTGTTTTGTTTATGCTGTTGTTTCACGTGGGAGGGCAAATTTGGTCACATTTATCCTCCATTAAGTGAACATGGATGTTCCTGATTATAGGATTTCAATTAGGCTGTGCCTCCTCAGTTTTTCACGGGTATTGCTTCTGTTCACTCTTTAAAACTTCATGTTTTCCATGCAACTATTCCTCACCTCATCTCTTTCTCCCCGAGAGATCTTATTCCAAAGTTTCAAGCAAACCCATATGTTGAATCTCAAATTTCCATTATCATCTCAGTCTATCTTAATTCCTAGACCTATTTATTCAATGACTTACTAGTCATATTTTTCTAGATTCCCATAAGCTGCTTGAACTCAATATGTAGAAAATAAATAGCCCCTTCCTACAAGTTTCTACCATCCTGTATTTAAACCTCCCTGTAGCTTTCATCACACTATTTTCAGCTATTTTTTATGTTTTTTTGTCTTTAGATTGTTAGCAGAGCTTATGTTTGTATCATTTTTTTAGCACCTAGCACAACTCCTGAACTAAAGAGCTTCTCAATGAATATGTTGAATTAAATTAAATCCTACATACAAGGGAAACTGTCAGAGAGAGGAGAGAGAAATAATTTAAGTGAAACTCTATCACACTGAACAGGATCTGCCTTGTTCCTGAAAGGATGGATTAGAAAGGAGATCCAGTGTGGGGCACTGTCTGACTTCCTGTCTCTGGACACTGTGAAGGAGATACCTCAGAATAAGCAAGGATAGAAAATTAAGTGTAAAGAATGGAAGGAAGCCAACTTTCTGGGCTCCCACATGATAAACATTGCTGCTTAGAACCATGTCCAAATTAACCACTTTTATTGCTCCCTTCTGTGCTGAATATGCTTATACCAAATGCATTATACATTGCTTTTTGAAGTGTTTTTGAGTCATTTTAGGCAAAGACATTTCATCTCATCAATCATATTATAAATTCCAACTAGACATAACAATGCCCATTTTCTCGGTAGTTTGGAAAGACTTTAGGAGCAAGGACCATGGCTTTCTTAAGAGACCAGGTGCATCCCAAGTATAAGGACCATGACTCTCCCGGGGAAAGGTAGTGCCCATGAGTATTGATTATCTATGCAAGAAGTGGCGATGCAGGGCAGGCTTGAGGTCTGCAGCCACAGCTGGTCATAAGCCTAATTTCACCACACTTTCCCTATTCATGTAACAATCCTACTCCCATCACACTGAGGAGCTGGGCTGCTCCACAATGGCAAATCTAATTCAGCTTTGCCTAAAGCTTGTTTGCCAGGGAAATCTTGGCCCAGCTCCTCTGGACACAAACTCCCTGGCAGAGCATGTCTGTCTGTCTTTGGGGAAAGTTCTCAGCATGTTCTGCTTCTGTTCAAACTGACTGGGTGGAGCTAGAATCAACAGGGGATTTGGCGAGCAGGCCGGGCAGGTGTGAAGGCTTCTTTCAGTAACCCAAATATTAGAAAGTCTTTTCAATCATCTTGTCTGGTGCCCAGGTCTGGTTCCTCTCAGAGAAGAGCTGGAATGGCTCAGCCCTCCAAATTCCAAGACCCAGCATTATAGAGAGTGTGAAGTAATCAGGCCTGGCTTAGAAGACTATTAGTTATAAAGAACAGTCCAACTTCTCAGCAGCTACATGGTACTCACATCCTAGTCTAATAAAGTTTAATAGATTCTTCCAAACTGGAGATATAAGGCCAAAAGTGGCTTAAAATAAAGATTCTAAAACGATGTTTCATACATTAAAGCAACTATGGGATAGCATCATTTGCCCAAATTGACAAGCTTTAAAATGGATAATATCTAGTGTTGGCAAAAGGCATGGAGAAATAATAATTCTCATATACTGTTAGTAGGAATGTAATTTGGGGCACCATTTTTAAAGGGAATTTTTGAAGTGTCTGTCAAAACCTAATGGGAGTGTATGCCTTTCAACCTAACAATTCCAGTTCTAGCTATCTGGCCTTGAGAACCACTTTCATATGTGTACAAAAATACACATGTAAAGATGTTCATGTCCCGTCTCTACTACAAAAAATACAAAAAAACTAGCCGGGCGAGGTGGCGGGCGCCTGTAGTGAGCTGAGATCCGGCCACTGCACTCCAGCCTGGGCGACAGAGCGAGACTCCATCTCAACAAAAAAAAAAAAAAAAAAAGATGTTCATGTCAGCATTGTTTTTAATGTCAAAAAGTTGCAGGTAATCTAAATCTCTAGTAGTAAGGTTAAGAGGAAATTATTTCCGGTGCATCCACATTATGAAATATCATGTGACACTGAAAAGAATAAAGAAGCCCTTTGTAATATACAATCTCTGAGAGACATTGCTAAATGACAAAAACCAATACAAAGCAAGATAGATAGATGATCATGCTCATGCAAAACATAAAAGAACCTTGAGATTCTATGTCTATGTATGAAATGCATCTTTGCAAGGCAGCACATTGAACTGTTTACTGTGGTTAACTCTGGAACCCTGAGCAAGTGAACGGATACGAAATGATCAGAAAGGGGAATGGGAAAAAAGAGAGTTTTCAGTTTTATTCTAAACTCGTTTTGAAAGGTAAATAAAAGAAAATGACAGCAGGAAAAATTTTGTTGTATGTGATGTTAAAGAAATGGGAGTTCAGGTGTTTTTCAGAAGCAGTGTTTCTCAATTCTGGCTATATTGTAGAATATATATATACACACACATATATGGGAATAAAGGAAATATATTGGGGAATATATATATATATATATGAATAAAGGAAAAACCTATCTTAACTCAGGTACTGTAGGAAGCAATCCTGAGGCAAGGATTAAAATGCTGACACTTTATTTGGGTGGCATAAGCCAAGTGTAATAAAGATAAGGAAATACATGGGCCAGGAAAGATGCTAAGTTTTGTTATGGGGTATTTCTTTGCTGGCCAACACTTCATAAAAAGTACGGAAGAGACAGAGCAGAGACACAGCATTTGCTCAACAGGACTTCTCCAGATACATGCAAGGAGAAGCCACACCTTGGAACAGTCCACAGAAGAGAAAGAGAGAGTAATCTATCACCCAGTTCTCTCCTGTCCCCACTTTCTCTTCAGTCAAGGTGAGCTGCTCCCTGCCTCATCTAGCTAATGGCTGCTCTCAGAAAGTCAGATCCCCTGCCTTGAAGTAGGACATTTATCAAAATCTACATCAAAAGAGACATGACTTGGGGTACCATGAGCTCAGAATATGGGTCTTGAGCTGTGATCCTAGGATTTTGCCTTGAGCTCCAGCCAACACTTGGGAGATGGGGGTTGGAGGGGGTGGGGGGAGTCGTCAGTAAGGGTCAGCAAAGACAAAAGCAGTAGGACATGGTCAGAGAGCCAGGAAGAGCCTTCAAAAAGATGGGAGAGATCAAAGGAAGCTTAGAAGGTACATAAAGTTTGTGTCCATTATAATTCTGACCCTATCTCACCCCTGAACAGTTAAATCAGAAGGTCTGGGAACTTACAGTATTTTAAAGGATCCCTAGATTATTGGAATGTTCAGCCAGGATTGAGAACCACTGCTTTAAAATTCCCATCCAAAATAACCATCTGGTGCAAATTTCATATCATGGTGCCCCATTTTTCTCCTTTCAGTAAAAAATGACAAAGCCACCTGAAAGAACATCTTAGGCAGCCATTGTGCCTCAGAAACTTAACTTATTTCAAAGTAGGTTCTGCAAGCGTTTTATGACCTTGACTTTCTGTTAGCCAAAGGCCACAGAAATTCTTGATGTAAAACAATGAAATTTTCTACTAGGCTACATTTAAACAGCAATTTTGCAAAGGGTAGCAAGAAATGGCAAGTTTCTCGGTCAGGCTAAATAGGTCTTTTTTGAAAAAGTAATAATCAGTTCACTGTCTTGGATTTAGAGGGCACATCCTTCCTCAAAACTAACAATGTCACATTTTATTTTCTTCACATAAATTGTGCTCTAACCATGTGTATCCAGATGAAACCAAAACATAAAGTGACTCCTTAAGCTTTTCCTATAAATGTATTTCCTTGTACAAACCTTCATTTTTTACATTTTATATTCAATCTATTGCATGCTGATTTATATATGGATAAAGAGTAAGACACTGCTCAGAAAAGAAGTTAAATACTGCAATCAAATGCAACCTTCTTCATGGCCTAATATTATTGGAATGCCTTTGCCATCACCCCTTCGTCAGTTCAATGACTTCAGTAAAAATGATCATAAGTGATAAGAAATTTGGAGTCTTCCAGGAATACGATATAAGCAGTGCCCTGAGAGAGAATGTGTTCTTGGTTATGTCACTTCTCCTATCTAGACACAGTTTCCCCAGATGCAAATGAGGGGTTGGGTCTTGATAACGTTTTCGGTCCTTCCAATTCTGAAATTTTACATTTCTAAATTCTTGGATAATTTTCCCTATGCCTCTGTCAACATACACGCTTGGCTGTGATTTCTGCCCACCATGTCTCCGAAGACTTAGTAGAGAAAACATATCTCAAAATAAAATGATCAAAATGCCTATTTGAAACAAGCTGACATACTGGGTGCACTATATGCTGCAAAATGATGGAGGAAGATGTGGAACCCTCCTGCTGAGAACTTATACTTCATTCCAAGTTATTAGCAGATAAAGGGAAAAGGGATCACAACAGCAGAACCCAGGAGTTTAGAAAATGTATGCAAACTAAATTTTTTTTTTTTTTTTTTGACACGGAGTCTCGCTCTGTCACCCAGGTTGGAGTGCAGTGGCGCCATCTCGGCTCACTTCAAGCTCCACCTCCCGGGTTCACACCATTCTCCTGCCTCAGCCTCCCAAGTAGCTGGGATTACAGGTGCCCACCACCACGCCCAGCTAATTTTTTGTATTTTTAGTAGAGATGGGGTTTCACCGTGTTAGCCAGGATGGTCTTGATCTCCTGACCAGGTGATCTGCCAGCCTTGGCCTCCCAAAGTGCTGGGATTACAGGTGTGAGCCACCGTGCCCAGCCCCAACTAAATTATTTTCAAGTATATATTACAGTTTTGGGGTTTCAAAGGTTATATTTGTTGATGATGGTCATAAACTAAACATAAATAAATTTTTTTAAATGCCAAATAATGATCAGGATACAATTCTTTTTAAAAAAAAATCTTATGGAAATGGGGTCTTGCTGTGTTGCCCAGGCTAGTCTTCAACTCCGGGGCTCAAGCAGTTTTCCCTCCTTGACCTCCCAAAGTGCTGGGATCACAGGAGTGAGCCTCCATGCCTGGCCAGTTTCCAATTCTTAATGTGTAAAGCATCTCCTTCCATCTGTGTCTATACGTATCAACCAAAGAGCTTAGTGATACCTACAACTCAGATTCACGGAGTACTAGAAGCCTTGATAGAGAATGTGTATGTGAAGACCATGTATTCCCATAAATCCTATTTCGCATTCTCATAGTACCTTCTCCTTTTGCGGTAATTTAAAAAATTATCTGTAATATTATTTAATATCCAGTGGATTATGAGAATCATGAAAATGGAGGCAGGGGGTCTTATTTACTTCTGATTTTTCTGCAAATAGCACAGTACATAATGTACACCCCTAAATATTTGTTGGGTAGTTGGGTGAGTGAATAAATGCACAAATAATATCTACTTCCAGAAGAAGATTTGAGGTGACTCACCATAAAGTATACACTGACTGTTTTAAGGACATTTGATTAAGATCCATGTGATGGTGGAGAAGGGAAATACAATTTGCTCATAACCCTTTCTTGAAGCTGCTTACCACTATTAAATACATTTTTTTAAAGAGCTGCCTTTTATTTTATTTTAGGTTCGGGAGTCCATATGTAGACTTGTTATATCAGTAAATTGTGTATCGTAGGGGTTTGGTGTACAGATTATTTCATCAACCAGATAATAAACATAGTACCTGGTAAGCAATTGTTTTAATCCTCCCCCTCCTTCCACCCTTTACCCTCCACCCTCAAGTAGATTCCTGTGTCTGTTGTTCTCTCCTTTGCAATCCATGTGTACTCAATGTTTGGCCCCCACTTATAAGTGAGAACATGCGATATTCAGTTTTCTGTTCCTATGTTAATTTGCTTAAGATAATGGCCTCCAGTTCCATCCATGTTGTGCAAACGACATGATCACATTCTTTTTTATGGCTGCATAGTATTCCATGGTATATATGTGCCATATTGTCTTTATCTGGTCTACCATTGATGGGCATTGAGGTTGATTCCATGTATTTGCTATTGAAATTTTAACTGGGAAATTCTAACACTGGGACTTCTGGTATCTAAGGTATAAAAAGTAAACTTTATTATGAGCATATAAGAAAAGCATACTGTTTTCTGTGTAAACAGAAGAACATGAAATCAGAATTCATTTATAAAGTATTTTAAGGAATAATGGCTAACCTAATGGAAACATTGTCACTCACTTCACCTGAACTCGCAACGCAGCAGTGACGTGAGTGTCTGACAGTGAGCCAGTCCTCACACACATTTTTCCCAGGTAAACTGTATTTGGCAAGCATTCCTTTAGCCTGATCAGGACCTTGTTCAATCCAAATTGTTCTGATCCACAGCCTTTCAGTAGGCAGCATTCTCACGGATGTTAAAATCAAATAAGTGCCTTTCTGATACAGCAAAACTAGAGAGACAATTTTAAGGCACTCATGTCAAGTGGGAGGAAAATTCATTTCTCAGCACATCATTGAAAAACAAATGCCCATTTCCAAATATGTCACGAATTGTAATAAAATACAAAGAGGCTCTTCTATAACTGGTTTCACTCCAATGCTCAAGAGCCCTAATGTCAAGAATTTCATTCAGGATAGTTGAAACTTCTATGGGTAAAATGGAACCCTGCTTTGATAAAATATTTAATACAGTTTTACGCAGATTCACGAATGGGAAAAAAATGTCTATTCTAACAAAGTGACTGGAGGTACGTAGGAAAACCTCAATATTATACTACATGTGTAATTTTATGTAGTCCTCTCACTAACCTTGGTACATGAGGATTATTTATTTCCATCTTACAGATAAAGAAACTGAGACACATACACATTAATTAAATTGCCCAATGTTACAGACCAGTAAGTGCCATATTAGGTACTTAAACCTATTTATTTTAGACTACAAATTTCATGCCCTTTTTAGTACACTATTACAGCCTTCAAGACATACAGACTTTATTGCTTTTTTTTTTTTTTTGGTGGGGGGGAACACAAGGTCTCATTCTGTTGCCCAGGCTGAAGTGATGGGACACAACCACACCTTGACCTCTGCAGCCTCGACCTCTTCAGGTTAAGTGGTCCTCCCACCTCAGCCTCCCAAGTAGCTGGGACCATAGGCATGCACCACCATGCCTAGCTAATTTTTTTTATTTTTTGTAGAGACAGGGTCTCACTAAGTTGCCTAGACTGGTCTTGAACTCCTGGGCTCAGATGATCCTCCCACCTTGGCCTCTCAAAGTGTTGAGATTAAAGGTGTGAGCAACCAGCCAATTGCTTTTGAAATCCCAGACTACCTGGCATGATTAACTTGGGAGACTAAAAATACTTCCCTTCATATGGTTAACCTTTAACAAATGGCTAATTTCTCAAGCACGGTTAGTAACACTGGCAACAATGGAAGCGTCTATGGATATCATGTCTCTACTCAAAAGAGTCTATTGATGTCAGTAACTATGTTAACAGTAAGGATGATTTTTGCTGCAAGTAACATAAGCCTCAACTAAAAGTATCATCATCAATAAGGAGGGTATGTATTATCTCACAAAACAAGATATCCAGTGGCCAGGCAACTGCAAGGCTAGGTTAGGGTTAATTCAGCAACGCAGCAATATCATCATAGGAGGTGATTTCCCTCACTCAACCATGCTATCTATCTTCAACATAGCTGATAATATTATCCCTTGTTTTCATAATAATACTTGTTGAATGCCTGCTATATTCCAGACAATTCTAAAGGTTTTACAATCATTAATTTAGATGGTCCTCTCAACACTCTTATGAAATAGATACCATTATATCGAGGTGGGTAGAGGCCCTTCGTTGTCACAAGGGTCTTCAACAATGCCAAGTACCAAATGCAGACCAAAAGAGAACCAGTAATAAAGAGAAGGGGTGCTGTCTACCGTGTGCTTCTCCTTTCCAGAAGCCACCCAGCAGACTTTCTCTAAGGTTCCATGGTCCAGTTAATCACTAGTAAGAAGAATGGAAAGTATCACAACGACTTTAAGCAAATCAGGATTCACACAGGTTCCCCAAGAGCAGGGTTCTCTCTTTCTCAAGCACATGGCCACAAAAAGAGGCATCCAAACCAAATCTGAACTCTGACAGAAAGTATGCCACACTACGGCTAACTTCATCTCTAGCTATAAACGGAACATCTTGAGGCACAGTCACGGTTGATGGGTTTCTTAGAAAAGCAAGATGGGAAGCTGGAGATTTAAAGGACTTGCTAATTTCACTGATAGGTACTAGAATAAGTGTCCTGCTTCAGCAATTGTAGAAACACTAAGGAAATCTGGGAACTGGGTTGAAACAAACAAAAAAAGCATTGACTCCTGCAGGAGACAAGGTCATGGTCTGAGTTTCACAAGTGTAGCATTACTTAAAGTAGCACCATTTGGATTTTAGAGCCATGGGGAAAGAAGCCCCAGTGTGACTGTAAAGAGTGCTGCAAAAGAGGAGGCATTCCTAGTGGGCTACACTGTGCTATGTTAGGTAGAATTTACTGGATGTCCCCCACCACTATGCCTCCAGCAATGGCAGAGCTCCTTCAAGCTTCATGAAGATGTATGCGTCTTTTTAATGCAACAGCTAAAAACATGTATGTCTTCAAATGTAGACAGTGCATTTAAATGTGTGTATATGTGTGTAAAAATTTGCCCAAACTGCAGATGCCTTACTGATAGGGGCTGAATTATGTCCCCCGCCAATATTCGTATGTTCATTGTCACCCTCAGTACCTCTGAATGTGACTGTATTTGGAGATAGACCCTTTAACTGAGTAATTAAGGTAAAATGAGGTCACGTGGGTGGGCCCTATTCCTATAGAACTTAGTGTCCTTATAAAAAGAGGTGATTAGGACACAGAGAAAACAGACCGGGGAAAGACCACATCAAGAAAAGGGAGGAGATGGCCAAGGAAAGAGGCCTCAGAATAAAGTCAACCTTGCCAACACCTTGATTTTGGATGTCTAGCCTCCAGGGGTGTGAGGAAGTACATTTCTGTTGTTTAAGCCAGTTTGTGGTATTTGTTGTGGTAACCCTAACAAACTAATATACTTACCAATTTGCACAAGATAAAACTGTATGTGGAATGTTTCATTTATATTTTACAAATGGCTGGCTTGCCCTTAATTTCTCCTTCCTGAGTGTGTTATGGAATGAAAGCTAATGTCATTGAGGCTCCAAATATCTCAACTGAATCAGATCAACTCTGAGGCCAGTTGGGTACATCGTGTAAAAATCAATCCTTTAAACAGCCCTAAAACATGGTCCAAGCAGCTGCTTCCCCCACTCCACACTCTGGCTCTTGAATCTAGGGAAGCATTTTTGGTCATCAACATGGACATATGACTTAGCTCCCCTTTTTTTCCCCAGCCCCGAAATCAGAACGTTTCACAGGAGAGATGGGGAATGAAATGGAAGTACTTTACACTAATCATCTTGCAGAGAAAATCTTAAAATTTACCTTCAGCCTTTTTCTTCTCTCTCCATTTTTTTTTCCTTAAAATTGGCAACTTTGAAAGTCATTACCCTTCTCTTTCCCCAACAGCCTTCACCCTGAAGGCTTATCCCCACTAGCTGCCCCCAGGAAAGCTAAATCTCCAGTCCCTCTCTCCTCTGTTTAGTAGCAAAGCCTCTCTTTCACTCTTTCAGAACTTGGATACCAGATGATAATACCAAGGCCCTGAGATCCTAAAGTGAATTTATCAGAGCATTTTCTCAACAAAAGCCAATGTTTCAAATAAGAGATTCCGATATCAAGTGTTGAGAGAATACAATTTCCCCATCTATACGAGAGAAGGAAAATAAAAAGAACGGAAATAAAAGAAAAGGTGTTTGAATACAAGAATGTTAGATCCTACAATTTTCTTTTGTCAGAGAAGAGAGCCTGGTGTTTTGTGCCCTGAATGACTAGACAAGCTTACTAGTCTAGAAAGACTAGACTGAAAAATCACATAGTTCTGCCTGAGTGGGGGTCAGCTAATCCCACTCCCAGAGAGAGAAAAAAAAATGTGTTTTCTTTTTGAATTAACATTAACTCGCATTAAACACATGCACACATACACAGTAAAATTATATTTAGAAATGTTTTAGCTCTGGCTTCTCAGCAGGGGTAAGTGCCTCAATTTCCTGCAAATCATTGTCAAGTGTCTAGACAGGAGAAGTGGAAGCAAAGATAAGAGATCCTGAATTTCAACAGAGGGGCCATCAAGCTAAACCGAACTCAGCTGTGCTTTTTCACTTGGCAACAAGCGATAACCCTCTGATAGTCACATATCTTACATGTTGCTTTTGACTTCTGATAAGAAAGAGGAAAGTGGGAAACAATGATGAGCGCTGATGATAAACACCCGGGCTGACATTTGCCTCGGTCTTTTTAAATTAACTGACCCCCAGAGGAATCCCAAACCCTACAGGCCTATCTAGTATCTGGAGAGGCTTATGAGGATTTGAAGCTACAGATGAAGACGAACAATACTTTAAAGGGTTTGTGAATTAGCACCTTAAATGTAAATACACCCCTAAGTCAATCACACTTTGTAGCATTCCCAAAGTCTCTATATCCTTTCTGAAAGCAGGTTTTACAATCTCTTAATCTTTAAAAACCGGACAGGGCCTAAGAGGTCAGCAGCAGCTCATATATACCACGTTAGATTCACCATGGGAATACCCGAAATCAGTAGCAGTTTCTTCCCTTGCAAACATTCGTAGAGTATTTGAGGACCTCATCTCTCACTGTGCAGCAAGACTCGGACATGTCACTTGCTGAATTCATTCCTCATGCATCCATACATCCGTCAACTACCGTTTTTGAGATCTTTATTGAATAAGGTGGAAGTTAAATTGGTGTTCCAGAATCAGGTTGCCTAATTTGAAACTCTGACTCTATTATTCACTAGCCGTGTAAATTTCGAGTTGTTTGACCTCTTGGACCTCACTTTTCCTATCTATAAAATGGGGATAATGACAAGACTTACCTCTTAGGATTGCTGTGAGAGAGAGTTACAGATGCAAAACACTTAGAACAGGGTTTCAATATACAGTAAGTGCTTAATGAATTTAAATTATCTCTCTTATGTGCCAAACACAAGTCTTTGGTTAGTCAGAAGATGAAAAGATTAATGAAAAGAAGATTTTAGGGATGATGGTGAAGAAGAGAAGCTCACCAACTGCTTAAGAATTAAGAGTCAGCACAGAGGTACCAAGTCAGATCCTAGTACTTTTCTAGATTTATAATACAATATCTTGCAAGACAGTGCTAACTTAGGTTAAACTTAGAACAAATCATTAAACAGGTTGTCTATAAGTTCAGAGAGAGAGAGATCACCGTGAACTGAAGGAGCAGACAACACTTCATGAAGGAGGCATGACTTGTCCTGGGCAGTAGTTGCACAAGTAGGATATAGATGAACAAATAGAGGAGGAGGTTACTGGGAAAACAGCAACAAAAGCAGAGAGGCAGATATGATTGTGACATATGTTACACTGAACATCTTGCACTAATTTTCAGTGGTCAGTGCTGTGACTGGCTTCCTACTACCCTAATCCTGTGCCTTATACCTTTAGGTGGGCCTCTGCACAAGCCCCAGGCTACCTCTGGGTTCATCCCGTCCGGTACATCCTGCACACCCTCCCCCAGGTTAGCCTTTTCCAACACTGCTGCCCTCTTGTCTCTAGCCTGCTTCTAAGTATTCAGTGCTTGTCTGTTCCCCCTGTCTCCATCCCCACCTCTATTCCTACCTTATTGCTTTCAGGGCAAAACCAAGCTCCTTAGTCTAGTCAACATTCTTCAGAATCTGAAATTGAACTGCTTTCAGTTATGTCTCCTAGCATACTTTTCTCATCATTTTCCTGACAATTCTTCCATCTAGGCCTCTATTTCCTGCTTCTATTCAAACTCCAATAAGAAGTTACCTCCATTCTCCCCTCAACCATCAAATTCATCATTAAATCTGCAGATAATGTGTAAACTTTCTGATTCTTTGTCAATTTCCTAATTCTTTAAAAATTTGTTGCTATCTTTCCAATCTCTTTGCTAACATCCCTAACCCACCATATGTTCTCACTCTTTTGAAGTCACAGAGCATGTCTGTTCCACTCAGTAGGCAAAGAAATTTGTGGTATTCCTTTAGCTAGAATTTTATATTGTTATTTTAATTGAAAGGAGGTTAGTTAATTTTTTTTTTGAAATCTTGGTTTTCAATCTGGACTTCAAGTTCCTCAAGATCAGGACTTGTATCTGATTCTTCTTCTCGCAAGCACAGGAGTTGATTGACTACTAGGGATGATGGGAACCAGGGATGTCAATTTATAAGACTAATTTACACTATCTAAATGGCAATAAGTAAAGTATAAGAAAAGGTTGGATTTCAAGATTGGTAGGTGTTATAGAACAGATTTCTTGGAAAATAGATCATGAGATTCTGAGGCTTTTGTTGTTGTTGTTATTAATGATGATGATGATGTTTTGAGATTCTGAAATGTGCATTCAGAAAGTTACCACGCTTGGGATCAACACCTCTGGAGGATGATGGACAAGAGATAAAGGACGAGGCAGAGAAAAAAGTAAGAAGTTGATTTGTGATGTAGTTTTAACAGTCTTCATTCAATCTCATAGGGAGCTCTGGACGTGGGGTGATCATCAGATTGTCTCAATTGAAGCAAAGAAATCAGGTCTTTTTATGTCCACTAAGACCACTCTTTGGATGTGGGGTGTACCTGGAGAAAGGAAACAACTTTGAGCAAGACAACTGCTTTTGGCAATTCCATAGGAGGGATTCAGATGTGAGCAGTCAGGAGCCAACACACCTAGCACCTAGAGGACTGAGTGCCTTGTTCCTAAAGGCGGAGTCTGAATTCTACCACAGTATCATCCAGCTCATGACAACAGGAGCTATTGACTTTTTCATCTTAACCTCTGTGCTTGACACTCAGCTCTACCTGGGATCATTCTATTCCCTGGTTATTGTGTTCTACATGCTTAATCTGACTTTGTGTTCCTTTGTAGATCAAAAATCTACTCCTTCACAAATCTTCCCTTCCTTGCAGTTTCTTATTCCACTTATCAAAAAGAAAGAATCAAAACCTGTTTATTAACTGGACCAGTAACTGGTCAGTGTCCAAGTTGTCAGCACTTGCTCTGGAATCAGATAAGTAACTGACCCATCAAATAATTTTTGCAATCTCCAGTGAAGAGCCTCCCAGGAGAGTCAGCTTCCATGGTCCATTTGAAACAAGACTGGCAAGATAGCGTTGGGGTTTCAGCATTTCTCGGAAACGCTGGCTGTCCAAAGACTTGGAAATGTTGAGAAGCCAACAACAGGATAGAGCTAACTTAATGTGGAAAGAAAAACTGACTTAACAAAGCATAGCAAGGGGACTGTACTAGCCTGCTGATTCATGGCTGCCTTGGAGGGCTGCTGCTTCCGTTGGGATGGTCCTTCCCTCCAGTCTGCCACCCATGCTACTTCTCATCTTTAGATGCTCTGGAGTGGTTGTTGTTGACACTGATGATGATTTGTGACATTTAACAAATGCAGAAAAGAGTCAATAATAATAAACAAACATTTACATATTATTAACTTTTTTGTCATATTTGTTTTTGTAGTTTTGTTTAAAAACTGAAAAATAGTACAGAAAAATTCAAATCTCCTCCCTTACCACTTTCCATAGGCAAAAGAGATCATAATCTTAATGTGTATCTTCCCAGTTTATTTTGAATATTTTAAATGTGTGTGTTGATATCCATGAAAAATACAAAATATTGTTGTGTGCGGTTTTTCAGCTTACCTAAATGGTATATACCATGTGCTACTATGACTTAATTTTTTAAATTCATTCTTTTTTTAGAATTTTTACATTGCTATCTGTAGATTTAGTCCATTGATGGACATGTAAGTGACTTCCTAGATTCTCCTTTCTGTGCATTTTTTTTTCCTGACTTCCTTCACAGGTCAATATGAATGAAATGTCTTTTTTTCTAATTCTTGCTGAAATTTAACAGGCCTCCAGAGAAGAATTCCTGCAATATCTTTGCTCTTTGCCCCTCTGCCTCAGCTGTGACAAGCACCAGGTTCTGGTTTCTAGAATTCCCATTGTTTTCTGAGTTGGTTCTGTCAACAAATTTAACTTCCAGCCAGACCCAAGGAACAGATTGTGGAAGTGATTAATATGGGCGAAATGAATACAGTACCTTGGGCTTCAAAATAAAAGTGGAGCTACTTTTGGGAATCTATCCCAGAAAAATAATTCAAAGAAAGAAAATAATTTATATATGTGAAGATTGTTATTACAGAACTATTTTTAATAGGGAAAAATGAAAAATAACCAAAATGGTCGACAACAAGAAGTTCTTGCATAAATCATGGTATGTCAACTCCAAAGAATATTATTCGTTCCTTTACAACGATGATTCTCAAAACTATGTATTAGGTAGAATAATGAAATTGCTCTTTCTAGCTCAAAATAGTTGTGTGTCAGCAATTTTATGCCATTCACCTTAAGAGTAACAGAGGAAAAGAGATGATGGTATAATGTTAGATGAAAAATACAGGAAGCAAAATTACATCTACAATATGTGAAAGTATCTTTGCATTTGGATAAGAGCTTGAGGAGAACAACAAAATTTAACAGTTACATTGAGGAAGGGGAGTGAGAAGGAACTAAACTTATTAAACTTACATGTCCAGGATCTTATATAATAAATTATTTCTTTACCACCCCCACCCCCCTCAACACACACACAAACAGGAAGTTGTTATTATTGCCACTCAGAGATGAAGAAACTGGTTCAAAGAAATTTAGTCAATTGCTCAGTGTTATAAGTTGATGTAGCAGCACAGCTGGAATTTGCATCTAGGCCTCTTTGATTCAAAGCCTGAGCTTTGCCTGTATCCCTCTCTGGAGTGATTTTAAAAAAAAAAAAAATCTTTTCTTTATAGTCCTCCTATTATTTGTACAATAAATAGAAATTCAAACTAAAACTTCCCGAAGCAGGAGGGGATAAGGAAGAAGGGTAATGAGGCTTCTTCCTCGGTCCCCTTCGGGTCCAGAGTGGCACGGCACCTACCAAGACGGCTCTTTGATTTTCCAGCTGTGCCCTTAGGGTTCCTCGTATAAAACAAAAGGCTGCTGGGAAGAAGGTGACAGTCAACAGACACAGCCTATTGAATCGGGAATGAGATGAGCCTTGAATCGAGAATGAGATGATCTGTGTACTGCCTCAGGCCGCTTGATCAAAACTCTTGAACAAAGATATCTCAGCTATTATGTGAGGCTATCAAGAGCAAGCTGACACTCTGTGCAGGAATGTGGATGTTCTCAGGGAAGGGGCACGGTGCTAGAAGGAAGGACTTCTGGGTTTCTTGATGCAGTTCCTAAGCAGACATGTGACCTTGGGCAAGTCACCAAGGTTCTGTTCTCTCATCAGCCACATGAAGACTTTGCCTCTTGCACCTCTGTTTCTCTGGTTCTTTTTCCTATCCAGAAAGAAGAGTTTTACAGTCTATTACTACCTGGAGAAATCACGTGTCACACATCTCAGTGTTGAAGGAAATGCTTATTCCTCTTACCTTCACTCTTTCAGAAAAGAGCGGACTTCTGCCCATGCTTCGCTTCTCTCCACCCACTAATGTGGTCACTAACCCCCTGCCCAGTGACTTCTCAGAAAGGCCAGGTCCTGGATCTAATGAGTGGAGATGCTCTACCACAATGGTACACAGTCCACTCTCACTACATCCCACCTGCCGGCAAGCAGCCTGGGTTGCACCCTCTGCTCCTGTTGCCAGGTAGAAAGCATGCCAGGCCAGCTGTGCATCTGCCTCCAAGGGAAGACCTGGAGTTTTAGCCCCCTCCTCAGTTTCCTGTCCCACCAATCACCAGGTAGTTCTTGCTGCAGCCTTCCAGATAGCTGTCTGCCTAAATATCTGCTGTACAGACACTGAGAGCATACCCAAATTTTAAACTTGGGGCATAGAAAAGAGGAAGTAGACTAGTTGGGATTTGAATTAGGAAGCCCAATGAGGACTTCAAATTTCAAGTTCTTATCCAGCCCCAAATTTGGAGTTCATAAAATTGATACTGATCCTGGAATTTGATTATCTTCAACCTCTGCTGGCTGCTAGTAAAGAACCCAGAAGAGAAAATAAATTGCTAATGGGCATCCTCAAACCTCAAAAACAGAACCAAACCATGGAAGAAATGCAAGCCCGGGTTCAGGCATAACGTCTTCATCAAATTGTTACTAGTTGGGAGAGAACGAGAGGAGAGAAGGAAGAAAAGTGTATGGCAAAACTGAAAAAACATTTCCACAACTGACGTTTTCAAAGGACAGAGCTGAGTTCAAACCAGAATGCTGAGCCTGAACTCCAGGACCTACAGGGAGAGGGCAAACGTGCATGAATGTGCTAAAGCAAACGTGTACGAATGAGCTAAAGCCTTCTAGGTGTGTGTCCTGGCTTCCCTGGCACCAGCACACACAGAAACAGGGCAGAGGTAAGATATCTAACTCTGTCTATGAGACCGCATTGGGAGGTGGGGTAACATGATAGACAGGTGAACTACCTTCTGCCTTAGAGTACCTAAAAACCAAATGCCACCATCACCACATCTGTGATTTGTGAATATAAGCAAAGCTAAACCATGTGCACCCTCAGTTTCCCAACTATAAAACAGGGATCATAATATGCCCCCCACAGGCTCATTAGGAGTATTTAATAAGATAATCCATCTCACATACTAGCACATCTGGAGAGCTCTACAAACATTAGATTCCTCTCCTGACACACTGGACCCGAAATTCCAAGAGGGCAGGGACCATCGCTGCATTTACTAATCAGTAGCTCCCCAACTTCTTACCTGGTGCTTCAGAAAATATTTATTGCTGTTATTGATACTATGGTATTGGAAAAGGGACTTCATCCTCCCCAGACCACCTTCCCCCCTTATTTGAAGCCAGCTAAATGCATTGCTAAGGGAGAGCCTCTTTCTTTCCTACCTAAAGATCCTGTTTTTCTATGCTGCTTCAGGAAGCGTCATGGTATGGGGAGATAGGAATTAACCCACGCCAACCAAACTAGAGCCTTGGTCTGATTCTTACTCCCCAAGATGGGGCCCGCAAAGCAGCATGCTACACACTTGCTTTGATTTGATTGATACCATTTAATTTGATTAATTTGATTTCATCTGATTGATTTGCAAATTCCTTTCTTATTTCCACCCCCAATTCTGCCACATTCAAGGGGGAGAGAACAACCAGGAATCAGGAGATAATATCCAATATCAGAATAAGTTGGGAGTGGCTGGAAAGGAAGGGGCATCTCTCCAAGGAAAGACTAGAGGAAGAGATACTGTTTCCAATCTAAATAACTTACTTTTTGAGGATAAAATTTACCCACTTTCTTATATCCAGACTAAACAGTTGGTGATGAGGCATTTGGGGCCTGGAATCCTGTCAGTCAGAAGGAAAATTGAGTTTCATGCGTGGTAGACCAGAGCTAGCAACTCAAGTAAGTTCCTAGTTGCCACTTAGGATCTGGGTTCTCAGTAGGCTGTAGGTAGTGTCTTTTGCATTAACTATCCTGTGGCCCCTAAGTTTCCACAATCACACGACACCTTTGGTGGCCAGCCCCCTGGTGACTGTCTGCAGGCCAGTGTAGCATCAGAAGCATCTTGGATAATTAACAGATGTGCAGTCAAGTTTAAACATTGAGGCCATCTGTCTAGACAGCTAGGCAAACCTCTTTACATCTCCCATGAGCCCTGCCCTTTGCCTCCCTCCCTCCAGCTGTGGAGATGACTGACATTCCGGAATCCTGAGGGACGTGTACCTTCTTGCATGGAATCGTAAAGCAGGAGAGGGGGAGGACTAAGTGGGGACCATAGGACCTCCCTGCTATGAAGGGCTCACAAGCGAGAGAACCTGTTCAAGACCTCACAGTCTGTGACAGAGTAAGAACTTGAGCCTAGGTCTTCCAACTCCAAAGCCAATGCCATTTCTACTATCTGGCTTGGACACTGAGGAACATTTTGCCATTTTCCACACTTGATGGAGTACTGACATTCTGTGAAAACAGGATTTATTAATCCATCTTCTGCACCTACTGCTGAGCATTAGAGGCACTTAGAAGGCCCCATTCATTAGAAGTCCACATCTCATGGATAGCAACAGTCGTCCACCAGGCAACTGGCTTCAAGCATAGAAAATAAATTCTTTATTAGTTTCCTCAGGCCACTGCAACAAAGTACCATAAACTGAGTGGCTTAAGCAACAGAAATGAGTGTCTCACAGTTATGGACACTGGAGGTTCTCAATCAGGTTGTTAACATGGTTGGTTCCTGAGGGCTGTGAGGGAAAGCTCTGTTCTAGGGCCCTCTTTTTGGCTTGTTGTTGGCTGTGTTCTCCCTGTGTCTCCACACTGTCTTCTTTTGATGTGTGTCTGTCTCTGTGTCTGAATTTCCCCATTCTCTAAGGACACTAGTTCTATTGAATTATTAGGGCTCACCCTAATGACCTCATTTTAACTTGATTACTTCAGTAAAGCCCCTATCCCAAAAAGATTACATTTTGAGGGACTGAGTGCTAGGACTGCAACATATGAATTTGGGAGAGGAGGGAGGCATGGTTCAACCTACAACAAACTTTAAACCAGTGTTTCCCAAATTTCAGCCATTTGCGTATCATCATCACACTTTTACTCTATTCATATACCATGCATGTGACTCACCTTTAACATTTATACATCACCTTGTTTTCATAAAATAGATTTATGTTGAAAGGTAGCTTTATCTGTTGCATGAATGGTAAGCCAATGTTTTTCCAATGTGTATTAAAATAATTATGAAAATTTAAAAGTTCTCATAACTAACATTATCTCCTGTATCACCATTGGTATGCATATCACTGTTTTGGAAACACAAATCCAAATGGTTTATGAGTATGCAGGTTTGCACACATTCCACATGAGATGGGATCCCATTTGTCAATGGGTATTTTGT
This sequence comes from Mandrillus leucophaeus, assembly GCF_000951045.1. Taxonomy (NCBI): domain Eukaryota; kingdom Metazoa; phylum Chordata; class Mammalia; order Primates; family Cercopithecidae; genus Mandrillus; species Mandrillus leucophaeus. The sequence continues at coordinate 1,429,986 of NW_012109308.1, read as the reverse complement.
TAAATGAGGCAAATTCCATTTAATTTAAGAGGTAGTAGCTCCCAAAGATCCAGTACTGCAAAGCAATTCTCAGCATCTCTCCAACCTCACAGGAACAGCCCACCCAGCTCTCTATATAGTAGTGACATGAGAAGATTCTAAAAATGGGAAAGCAGGGTCTCATTCATCTCTCTCTTCTGTAGGGATTTGTCTATCTGCTGTGAGTGACACATAGGAGAGCTACGGAATAGTGACATGGAATAGTAAGATGGGGTCAGGTATATTCAACCCTGAGGCTCATTGGCTAATTGTTTTCCAAATGAGTTGTTGACCCTTCTGCTGTTAAAGGATGGGGGTGGATAGCAGTGGGCTTGGACATCATCTCCATTGTCTTCCCAGCTCACTTCTTGGACTTCAGACCACTGGACAAATAAAGCCAGAAGAGCAAATATGCCCCTGGAACCCTCCACTCCCATGGCAGACATGACTAATTTTTATGGACCACTTTTCTAATAAGCCATTAAGGAACTCAAAATTCTTTTCAACACAACAATCTGGGAAGCCACTACCAATTTTTCAGCATTGCATACAGAGAGAAAACCAAGAGGGCAGTCCCTATTGGGTGGTTTAGGCTGCTTTCTCTGTCTCCAACAAACAGTTGGAGCAATCCTATGGATAGCCTAGAAAAAGCTCTTCACACCCCTGTTATCCTGTCTTCTCTACTCCCTTCCCAACTTTGTCTTCTTACTGTCTAGGACTCAACTTGAAGGCACCTCTCCAAAGAGACCCTCTTTTCCTTCTTCTTCTTCTTCACTAACTAAATAAATGCCTAAATGCCTCCCATCATTCTTTATCTCAGGTTTTTGCTGGATTGCTTCATACAATGTATTAAGACTTGTGATTATGTATTTGCTTGGGCACTTATTTTTTTATTTTTACTTTTAATTTATTTGACTTGTTTTTATTATACTTTAAGTTCTGGGGTACATGTGCAGAACGTGCAATTTGTCACATAGGTATACACGTGCCATGATGGTTTGCTGCACCCATCAACCCATCACCTACATTTCTCCTAATGCTATCCCTCTCGCAGACCCACTCCCTGACAGGCCCCGGCATGTGATGTTCCCCTCCCTGGGTTCATGTATTCTCATTCTTTGACTCCCATTTATGAGCGAGAACACGTGGTATTTGGTTTTCTGTTCTTGTGTTAGTTTGCTGAGAATGATGGCTTCCAGCTTCATCCATGTCCCTGCAAAGGACATGAACTCATCCTTTTTTATGGCTGCATAGTATTCCATGGTGTATATGTGCCATATTTTCTTTATCCAGTCTATCATTGATGGACATTTGGTTGGTTTCCAAGTCTTTGCTATTATGAATAGTGCTGCAATAAACATACCTGTGCGTATGTCTTTATAGAATAATGATTTATCATCCTTTGGGTATATACCCAGTAATGGGATAGCTGGGTCAAATGGTATTTCTAGTTCTAGATCCTTGAGGATTCGCCACACTGTCTTCCACAATGGTTGAACTAATTTACACTCCCACCAACAGTGTAAAACATTCCTCTTTCTCCACATCCTCTCCAGCATCTGTTGTTTCCTGACCTTTTAATGATTGCCATTCTAACTGGCATGAGATGGTATCTCATTGGGTATCTCATTGGTATCTCATTGCATTTTTCTAATGACCAGTGATGATGAGCTTTTTAAAATATGTTTGTTGGCTGCATAAATGTCTTCTTTTGAGAAGCATCTGTTCATATCGTTTGCCCATTTTTCGACGGGGTTGTGTGTTTTTTTCTTGTAAATCTGTTTAAGTTCTTTGTAGATTCTGAATATTAGCCATTTGTCAGATGGATAGATTGCAAAAAGTTTCTCCCATTCTATACGTTGCCTGTTCACTCTGATAATAGCTTCTTTTGCTGTGCAGAAGCTCTTTAGTTTAATAGATCCCATTTGTCAATTTTGGCTTTTGTTGCCGTTGCTTTTGGTGTTTTAGACATGAAGTATTTGCCCATGCCTATGTCCTGAATGGTATTGCCTAGGTTTTCTTCTAGAATTTTCATGGTTTTAGGTCTTACATTTAAGTCTTTAATCCACCTTGAGTTAATTTTTGTATAAGGTGTAAGGAAGGAGTCCAGTTTCAGTTTTCTGCATATGGCCAGCCAGTTTTCCCAACACTGTTTATTAAATAGGGAATTCTTTCCCCAATGCTTGTTTCTGGCAGGTTTGTCAAAGATCAGATGGTTATACATGTGCAGTCTTATTTCTGAGTTACCTATCTATTCTGTTCCATAGGTCTATTTATCTGTTTTGGTGCCAGTACCATGCTGCTTTGGTTACTGTAGCTTTGTAGTATAGTTTGAAGTCAGGTAGCCTGATGCCTCCAGCTTTGTTCTTTTTGCTTAGGATTGTCTCGGCTATGTGCGCCCTTTTTTGTTCCCATATGAAGTTTAAAGCAGTTTTTTCCAATTCTGTGAAGAAAGTCAATGGTAGCTTGATGGGGATAGCATTGAATCTATAAATTATTTTGGGCGGTATGGCCATTTTCACAATATAATATTGATTCTTCCTATTCATGAGCATGAATATTTTTCCATTTATTTGTGTCCTCTCTTATTTCCTTGAGCAGTGGTTTGTAGTTCTCCTTGAAGAGAGGTCCTTCGCATCCCTGTAAGTTGCATTCCTAGGTATCTTATTCTCTTAGTAGCAATTGTGAATGGGAGTTCACTCATGATTTGGCTCTCTGTTTGTCTGTTATTGGTGTATAGGCATACTTGTGATTTGTGCACATTGATTTTGTATCCTGAGACTTTGCTGAAGTTGCTTATCAGCTTAAGGAGATTTTGGCCTGAGATGGTGGGGTTTTCTAAATATATATTCATGTTGTCTGCAGATAGAGACATGTTGACTTCCTCTTTTCCTATTTGAATACTCTTTATTTGTTTCTCTTGCCTGATTGCTCTGGCCAGAACTTACTAATTATAACAGTGGGAGACTTTAACACCCCACTGGCTTCCCTGGCTCTTAGAGCCTATTCCATTCTGCTGGTACTTTCCTTCTACTGTTTATGGTGGTCAGTCTCCCTAGTTAGATTGTTGTTGTAGGAGCAAGTGACATTTATGTCCTATCCAGTTTAGTACCACCACATCAAGCACCCTGTCCTAGAGACATGAGAAGTGGTTTAGCTTGATTTATTTTTCTGATTGTCACATTCTACGTGCTAAAAAGAGGTCACATTCACAAATTTCTTACTGCAATGTGCCTGCTGTAGGCCAGGAATTTTGTGGAGATTTAAAGCTACCATAATATTGAGGATGATGAGGATAATACTAATATTTCTACAGTGAATAGCGGTTATAATAGCTAACAGTAATTGAGTGCTTACTATATGCCAGGCACCATTATAAGCACTTTACATATATTATCTCATTGAATCCTCATAACAAACTTATGAGGTAGTTATTATTATTAAGCCCATTTTTCTAATGAGAACACTGAAGTACAAAGGGAATAACTGCACCATGGGCCCTGCCTTTGAGCAGTTCATGGTCTGGTGGGGGTTTAGGATGTAAAACGGTGATGCAGCTGCTAATGATGATATAATACTAATAATAAACATCATTTGAATACAGTTTTAAGTAAAAAAATAAGAAGACTATACATAAGACAGAAGAAGATCTGGCAATCATGTGAGTGGTGTGTGTATGTGAGCGAGGGTAAAGATGCAATTTAAGTGTAATACGACATCTCAATTAGATGAATGAGGGCCTCTTCTCTGCATAAATTTAATGGATGTGACCCAGTGGCTGTCTCTTATACACATCTAGATGTGTATAAGAGACAGGGAGTCTCGCTCTGTCGCCCAGGCTGCAGTGCAGTGGCAAGATCTTGGCTCACTGCAAGCTCCGCCTCCGGGGTTCATGCTATTCTCCTACCTCAGCCTCCTGAGCAGCTGGGACTACAGGTGTGTGTGCCACCACACCCGGCTAAATTTTGTATTTTCACTAAATTCGGGGTTTCACCATACTGGTCAGGCTGGTCTTGAGCTGCCGACCTTGGGTGATTCACCCACCTTGGCCTCACAAAGTGCTGGGATTACAGTCATAAGCCACTGCATCCAGCCCACAACCACTTTTAAGTTAAATCTGCGTTATTAACATTTTCTCTATCACTAGCCAGTTACAGCTCATGGGCTCCTAGTTTTGGAAAGTTCATTAGCTTACTGTTTTTTTATTTCTTTCCCATTGTTAAAGAAGTATAAAATAGGAGGAGGAGAAATGATGGGGTTCAAGTCATTATTACCTTTTAAAATATAAATTATTCCATTATACATTTACAAAATTTTATTTTTCATGTCTGTGTTAGTAACTGGCTCGCAACATTTTTGAAATTTTAATTACCTCCTGCAGACCAAACAAGCTGACCTCAGCATACCACAGTGTGATCACAGAGCAGCTGGTCGTCCTTGCTATTAATGTTGATGCTACAGAAGTCTATATATTCCTGTAAAGTAGGCAGGTCTTTAAAGAGGATATTCATTACAGCCTTGTTTATAATTGTGAAGATTTAAAAATATATATCTAAATACCCAGTGACAAAAGAATCAATAAATAAAACATTGTATATTTGTATTATGGAATTCATTTCATGCCACAGTGATAATGCATTAACTAGCTCTACATACATCAACATGGATAGTCTCTAAAACAAAATGGGCCAGGTGTGTGGTGTGCATCTGTAATCCCAGCACTTCGGGAGGCTGAGTAGGTAGGATCACTTGAGTGCAGGAGTTCACGGTTGCAGTGAGCTGAGATCATACCACTGCACTCCAGAGCAGGACCTCATTTCATAAAACAAAAACAAAAAAGAATAAGAAAAAAAGTGTGAAAAAGGAAAATTTAAGAAAATGCACAGATGATGATTTATAACACAAAGAACACAAAAAGAACACAAACCTATTATTTATGAATCCATCAATGTGTAGTAAAGGTATACAAACATGGAGGGGGAGAGTACCTCCCAAATTGTGCTACTGATATGGAAGTGCTGGGTAGAGAAGGGCGTGGTCCCTTTAAATGCTACAGAAGAGAGGAAGGGAAGGGCTGAGTAGAGGAGGGCATGGTCCCTGTCTAGGGCTCCACCTCCAGGCGTGTACCCAGGGACCTAGGTGAGGACAGGCATTTTTGTTTTCCTGCCCAAATGTTGCATTTTCCTGCCCAAATGTTGCATTTCCCAAGACCACCCTGGCTTGCCATGCCCCTATCCCATGCTTATAAAAACCCCTGAGAGCCTAGCAGGCAGACACACAGACAGCTGGATGTGGAGAGGAATGCACTGGCATAGGAGCACAGCAGCATGCTGGCAGACCACCAACTGGCAGAATGACATGGAGTTTGGCCAAGGCAGTCAAAGGAGATCCCGGCCGCCGAATGGCCCAACTCTAGAGGAAAACCATCTCCCTTCTGGCTCTCCTATTTGCTGAGAGCTACTTCCACTCAATAAAACCTTGCATGCATTCCCCAAGCCCACCTGTGATCCAATTCTTCTGGTACACCACGGCAGGAACCCCAGGACACAGAAATCCCTCTGTCCTTGCAATAAGGCAGGGGTCTAAGTGAGCTGACTAACACAAGCCAACTATAGATGGCAAACTAAAAGGGTACCCTGTAACACACACCCACTGAGGCTTTGGCTGTAAACCCCTAGACACTGCTGTGGGGTCAGAGTCCCATGACCTGCCCATCTGTATGCTCCCCTAGAGGTTTGAGCAGCGGGGCACTAAAGAAGCGAGTCACAACTCCATCGCACACTCTGCGAGCGGGGTAACGGAACCTTTCCCGTTTCACTATCAGTTAGTTGCCTCTGTGGGTTTAGGGAGAGTAGGAGAGAAGTGAGATGGAAAGAGTGAGCAAACAGAACTTAAACTTGATCTATTTGTAATGTTTTGTCCCTTCTTTAAAAATTAAGCAAGTAGAAGAGGTCTCAACAATATTATATGGTGGGAATAAGGGTGCTTGTTATATTATTATCTTTTTTTAATTATATAAATGTAATTTTTAAAAAACCTATTAATGTAACTTATAAGGCTTAAACCTATCACTTTAGGTACTGAGTTGTCCAGCATACATCATCTGAAAAGAGTTTTCCTCCCATCCCACAATATCTAAGCAAGAGGAGGACACATACCAGTTTCCTGATGGCAAAGCATAATTGCAGAACCTATCTCAAGCAGCAGCAGCCTGTGTAATGCAGGTCCCTTGAAGATGTGCCATCTTATTTTAATCCATGTTGAAGTATCTGGTTTTACAAGTTGGGTCGTGAATGGTCCTCACTCCCTACTCAGTTATAGTCCAAAGTATAGCAACCACTCAGCCCTCCCATGGCTGTCTTTCCCCTACATGGGGTTCCCTTCCTCTGTCATGTCCATAAATGCAAACTGTATGGTGCTTACTCGTCATGCTCCAGGATCCAGATCTGCTTGCTCTCTCCTCAGAACTCCAACTGAGGCTGGGGTTTGCCAGCCACTGCCAAAGAAATACCTGTTTGCCACAGATGCCTTAGTTGGAGCTAGAGTGTTACGCATTGGAGTCCTGCTCACTCCAGAAATAGGCATCCGAACAGGGTCACAAGAGCCTGGGATGTCACCATTTGTTGCTGCCCAGGTCAAAATTCAGGGAACCCGAGCAGTGTGAAGAAATGTGACTGGGGCAGAGCTTCCTGTTTGTGTTGCTGACACCGCAAGTGTTGCCAATCACTATCACAGTGTCATGGTGGTGGTTTGATTCTGACTGTTTCAATTCATTCCTGCCATCTGTGTTCTACGATTGACGTCCAATGCATGCATCAGGACAAGTTCTGGTGCACCTGTCAAGTCACAGCTTCTTTTAGCCACCAGTCCACGGGCCCCAAATCATTCTAACACCAAGACGATTTTACTTCAGGGTGTAATAATGCATTCCTGCCCCAAGGACTTAGCAAAGACCAACTGCAACTTATCCTGATTGAGTTCAATTCCTGTGGGTGTCTAGTAAGAAAAGTTTCAAATGCCTTCCTTCCAAAAGGTGCTTAGGCTCCAAATGCAAATATACCCATCCTATTATTTAAGCCTTCCAGCTCCAACAAGTGTTTTTCTGGCAAAACAAACACTAAAATATTTCAAGGCGCCAGCTATAAAGAAAAGGCTTTACTTCCATCTTTTCATTTAGTCCTCAAAACAACTTTAAGAAACACATGCTCTTCATTAGCCCCATTTTACAGAGAGGAAGAATGGAATACCAAGAGGTAAAGTTACCTTTCCAAAGCCACATTCTTATTAAGCGACAGAATCAAGACGCAAATTCAGAAGTGGCAATTGCCTTCTTTCTGTCCAAATTGAGCTGCCTCACAAATCCTGTCAGTGCCACTTCTCTGCTCCTCATTCCCTGCCACTGCACTTTTTCTTAGTTGCATTAAAAGTTACCTATTACATGGGTGACAAAATAATCTGTACAGCAAGCCCCCATGACCTGTAACTTACCTACATAACAAACCTGCACACACACCCCTGACCCTAAAAGTTCAAAAAAGCTAATTAAGTTAAACCTCTGAGTCCTCTCCAGGATCTCAACTTCAATGAAAAAAAATGTATTTTTAACTTTTAAATTATTATGAAATATGCACACAAAAGAATATATGCAACATACATATAAGTTACAATGAATAGCAGTTGTATTAGGGTCCACCAGAGAAGCAGAAGCATTAGATTACATATTTATACACACACATACGTATCTATAGATTTTCATTTTATACACACACACACATTTTATACACATCTATATATGTGTCTGTGTGTGTGTGTGTATAAAATGAAGAGATGTGCGTGTGTGTGTGTGTGCGTGTCTATAAAATGAAGAGATGTGCTATAGGAACAGACTCATGTGGTATAGAAGTTGAGAAGACCCATGACCTGCACTCTGCAAACTAGAAAACCAGGATATGTGCTTGTGTGATTCAATCTGAATCCCAAGACCTGAGAATCGGGAAGAGGGAGGTGTGATGGCCCTGGTCCTAAGTCCTGGTCTCAATTCAAATGCCCAAGAACCAGGACCACTAATATATGAAGGCAGCAGAAGATGGAAGTCCTGGCTCAACCAGAGACAGCAAATTGTCTTCCTCTTATTTATTTTTGTTTTATTCAGATCCACAATGGTTTGAACTACGGTTCAATTTTGAATGCCCAGTGGCGTTCACAAGGGAGATTTTCTACTGATTCAAATGCTAAACTCTTCCAGAAACACCTTCACAGACACACCCAGAATAAAAGGCCACACTAGCTACCTGGGCACCCCTTAACCCAGTCAGGTTGCAATTAATCATCACAATAGTAAAGCTAGAACATTACCAACACTCATGTGCTCCTGCTCAATCCTATCCCAAAAGTAACCATTGTTGGGCTTTAGGCTTATCATTAATTTTTAAAAATGTTTTATGCATGTATCCCTAAATAATGTATTATTTTATTTTTAAATGAGCTTTATATAACTAATATACCATATGTCATCTTTCATGACTCTTTTTAGCATATTATTGATTTAACATGTAGATGGGTATTAGGCAAAGATTAACAAGTCTGACAATACCAAGTATCAGTGAGAATTTACAGCAACCTGCACTGCTGGTAATAATGTAAATTAGTATAAGCACTGCTATGGATTAGATATGGTTTGTTTGTCCTTACTAAAGTTCATGTTAAAATTTGATCCCCAGTGTGGTGTGTATTAATCCATTTTCATGCTGCTGATAAAGACATACCTGAGACTGGGAAGAAAAAGAGGTTTAAATGGACTTAAGTTGCATATGGCTGGCGAGGCCTCAGAATCATGGCGGGAGGCAAAAGGCACTTCTTACATGGTAGCAGCAAGAGAAAATGAGTAAGAAGCAAAAGTGGAAACCCCTGATAAACCCATCAGATCGCATGAGACTTATTCACTACCACGGGAATAGCATGGGAAAGACTGGCCCCCATGATTCAATTGCCTCCCCCTAGGTCCCTCCCACAACACATGGGAATTCTGGGAGATATAATTCAAGTTGAGATTTGAGTGAGGACAGAGCCAAACCATATCATTCTGCCCCTGGTCTCTCAAAATTTCATGTCCTCACATTTCAAAACCAATTACACCTTCTCAACAGTCTCGCAAAGTCTTAAGTCATTTCAGTATTAACCCAAAAGTCTACAGTCCAAAGTCTCATCTGAGACAAAGCAAGTCCCTTCCGCCGATGAGCCCATAAAATCAAAAGCAAGCTAATTACTTCCTAGATACAATAGGGATACAGCTATTGGGTAAATACAGCCACTCCAAATGGGAGAAATTGGCCAAAACAAAGGGTTTACAGGGCCCATGCAAGTCCGGGCAGGCAAATTTTAAAGCTCCAAAATGATTTGCTTTGACTCTACGTCTCACATCCAGGTCACGCTGATGCAAGGGGTGAGTTCCCATGGTCTTGGGTAGCTCCAACTCTGTGGGTTTGCAGGGTACAGCCCCCCTCCTGGCTGCTTTCACGGGCTGGTGTTGAGTGTCTGTGGCTTTTCCAGGCACATAGTGTAAGCTGTTGATGGATCTACCATTCTGGGATCTGAAGGACGGTGACCCTCTTCTCACAGCTCCACTAGACAGTGGCCCAGCAGGGGCTTTACGTGGGGGATCCGACTCCACATTTCCCTTCCACACTGTCCTAGGAGAGGTTCTCCATGAGGGCACTGCCCCTGTAGCAAACTTTTGACTGGGCATCCAGGCATTTCCATACATCTTCTGAAATCTAGGCGGAGGTTCCCAAACTTCCATTCTTGACTCTGTGCACTTGCAGGCTCAAAACATGTGGAAGCTGCCAAGGACTGGGGCTTCTGCCCTCTGAAGCCACAGTTCAAGCTGTATGTTGACCCCTTTCAGCCATGGCTGGAGCAGCTGGGACACAGGGCATCAAGTCCCTAGGCTGCACACAGCACAGGGACTCTGGGCCTGGTCCACAAAACCACATTTTCCTCCTGGGCCTCCAGGTCTGTGACAGTAGGGGCTGCCATGAAGACCTCTGACATGCCCTGGAGACATTTTCCCATGGTCTTGGGGATTAACATTAGGCTCCTTGCTACTTATCCCAAATTTCTGCAGCTGGCTTGAATTTCTCCCCAGAAAATAGGTTTTTCTTTTGTATCACATAGTCAGGCTGCAAATTTTCCAAACTTTTATACTCCGCTTCCTCTATAAAACTGAATGCATTTAACAGCACCCAAGTCACATCTTGAATGCCATGCTGCTTAAAAATTTCTTCCACCAGATACCCTAAGTCATCTTTCTCAAGTTCAAAGTTCCACAAATCCCTAGGGCAGGTGCAAAATGCCACCAGTCTCTTTGCTAAAACATAACAAGAGTCATCTTTACTCCAGTTCCCAACAAGTTCCTCATCTCCATCTGGGACCACCTCAGCCTGGACCTTATTGTCCATACCACTATCAGTATTTTGGGCAAAGTGATTCAACAACTTTTTAGAAAGTTCCAAACTTTCCTACATCTTCCTGTCTTCTTCTGAGCCCTCCAAACTGTTCCAACCTCTGCCTGTTACCCAGTTTCAAAGTCGTTTCCATGTTTTCAGGTATCTTTTCAGCAATGCCCTACTCTACTGGTACCAATTTACTGTATTAGTGCATTTTCACACTGTTGATAAAGACATACCCAAGCCTGGGAAGAAAAAGAGGTTAAATTGGACTGACAGTTCCACATGGCTGGGAGGTCTTAGAATCATGGGGGGAGGTAAAAGGCACTTCTTACATGGTGGCGACAAGAGAAAACGAGGAAGAAGCAAAAGTGGAAACTCCCGATAAACCCATCAGATCTCATGAGACTAGACCAGCCCTCCTCGTGGTTCAATTACCTCCCCCAGGTCCCTCCCACAACATGTGGGAATTGTGGGAGACACGATTCAAGTTGAGATTTGGGTGGGGACACAGCCAAACCATATCATGGTGGTACTGGAAGGTGGGGTTTAGTGGGAGGTGTTTGGGTCATGGGGTTGGATGAATAACTTGGTGCTGTTTTTACAGTAATGAGTGAGTTCTCACGCTTGTGAAGCTGGATTGGTTTTTAGGGGAATAGATTACTTCTTGCAAGAGTAGGTTGTTATAAAGTCAAGATGCCTCTTGAATTTGGTCCTTCTTTGCGTGTGCCTGCTTCTCTCTTGACTTTATCCACCATGTTTTGACACAGCACAAGAGGCTTCACCAGAAGCTGAGAAGATGCAGATGCCCTTGTACAACCTGCAGAACTGTGAGCCACATAAACCTCTTTTCTTTATAACCTCAGAAATTTCTTCATAGCAACACAAAACGAACTAAGACAAGTACTTTGGAAAACAGTGAAACATTGTTTTGTAAGATTGAACAAATACTTTTGCTACCTTCCAACAATAACAATTTCTCTCCTAAGCCCATGCATCAAAATTTTGTGTACGTGCACCAGAAGACAATGCAAGAATGTTCATAGAAGCCTTGCTCATAATAGCATGTAATGAAGTACTTTTGACCTTGGGGATTAGTCATATGCCCTATCTCTGACTGAACTATTATTGAACTAGTTAACATGTTATTTACCTAGGAAAAGACTTATGAAAAAGTGGTTTTCTCTATCTTATTAATAGTAAAGCAATTTGGACTGGTATGAGGCAAGAGTGTGGCTTTTGTGATTGCATCATGTCTTTAGACAAAATGTTTTTTAATGCTAGACTCTAACTCTTGAAATCAACATGGTTGATGTCTTCACAATTTAGCTAGAAGGTATCTGAATTCATTTGTCAGAGGTTGGAAGGGGTGGCAGAGGTGACAGAAGAGGCAGATTGATAGAAAATGAAAAGCTTATAGATTAAGACCCGCGATTATCTCCCTCCCCTTCCTCCATCTTTTGATCATCAAAGTTTGTCTCCAGTGCAGAGAACTATGTTTGTTGAGTCTGAGAAATTATTAGATTAATTTAGAAGTATAGAAATTATGACTTCATATTCAACTCCAAAGGGTCTCTTCCTTGGAAGAAGAACTGAGAGAAATTTGAGGTTTGACCTTTTCCCCCAAAATATTTTTGGTAAGCAGAATAATTCATTTCAGACTCTTTACAAATGAGCCATATAAGCACAGAATTCCAAAATCTAACGCTCCCTCAGAGTGACTGTCTGTGCTTAACATGCAATACAGAGATACGTTGTACGTGTACCAATACACCAAGTGTTAGATACTCCAAATTGCAAAACAAAATTCAGTAGTTGTAAGTGAATGTCCCATTTCTGCCCTTCTCCTCTTAATTGCCAGCAGAAACTCCATGCCAGCTTGCCCCAGAACTCACAGCAGGATGCCCCTGCACTTCTGAAATTTCCCAAAAGAAAAGACTTATCCCCCAAGAGGTTAAGTGGCCTGCTCATGATCTCTGGGTGAGCAGCAGGGTTGAGACCAGGACCCAGACCTAAGAAAAATCTTTGTTTCTAATCAGGCTGTTTCCTGTTTCTCCGCAGCTTTTGTATGCAATTCTCTGAAAAGGAAATGCTTTGTTTTTATTTGTTGTTTTGTCTCCACTACTTCTCAGAATGCTTCAAGAGCCCGTCTTTATTTGGCTTCAGCAACATTGTTTGCATTTTCTTCAAATGAAAGGGAGCCCTGACAAGTTCACCTGATAACCTCATCACTGCACATACATGAATGCCAATTACCACTCAGAAGACTAGTTTAATCCTCACTTGTCAATAGTTTCCTTCCTGATAACACTTCCCACAGATTCTATAGATGGCTAGCTGGGCTCTGAGGTCCACAGAGCAGACAAGAAGCTTCCTGCAGACTGAAGGGGAAGCTTTTCACAAACTTGCACCACTTCTACCTCCTGCCCTCTCTGTCTCCTTTAAAGAATAGTCACAGACTTAGAAGCAGTTTTTCAAGTACTAACTGCAGAAAGGCATGCGGGGGGCCCCATTAAAAATGGCAAGAGGATGCTTCTAGCCACTCTGAGGACTTCAGCTTTTTTTCTGCAGAGGACACAAGAGAATGAGAAATTCTCATTGTCCTAGAGAAGAATGTGACATTTTACTGCCTACCTTCCAATGCATCATATACTGTATGTGTGTGCACACCCATACCAGATCGCATCTAAACTGTCCTTTAAGATGTGAAGTGGTAGAACCCAATACCTTCATTGTGGTTTGAGAGTGACTGCATTGCAAAAGAGTCTTCATCGTTTAAAAAGAAAAAATGTTTCTGTAAAGGTAGGGCGACAGTAACATGGGAAAGGTAGGGTAAGGAAACTAGTGCCATAGAAAACTCCTGAAAAATTCAGAGGGATACTTAGAATTCAAGGCAAATTGGTAATTTACCTCTCATTTAATCTATTTGAATATTCTTTGCATCCTGATCCACTGCAGTAAATAAATCTGTTCACTTAGCCCATGCCAGGTGGGATATGTGCATGACACACAGGCCAAAACACAGGAAAGGAGAAGGCAGAGAATCCCTAATTTTTCAGAGGAGTAATTCTCCCAACATCCTGCAAGGCTGTAACATGAAGATGCCCAAGAAGACCTAGAGACTAGCTGAGAAGCCCTTAGTCCCACAGGCTGCCCTGGGCCATTTCATATTGTACATCCTGCCTTTCCCAGAACCCATTACTCCAGATCCAACTGCCTCATGTTCTCCCTGATGCTTCCAATGTGCTAGTGAATTAAGCAAAAGCAGACAGAATTAAAAGAAGGTCTTTTGTGTGGATGAACAAGGCAGAGGAATTGGATGTCAAAATCAAAGTGCAAAGATAAAAATATTTCTCAGGCTGTAGGTGAATGCATTTGCAACTGTGTACAGAAATATTTCTCCCAGGAATCTTCAGAAAAAAACACTGGTTGAGACCTTGACCAGGAGCCCTGTTACCGCAGAAGGGGTATCTACATTATTCCTGGCAAAATAACTACGAATATATAGACCCATTCTTAAAGAAGGAATGATTTCCACAGCTCTAGGCTTAAGAAAACCCATACTGGTGAATAGGTTGGAGACGGGAATCCCAACCCTTTCCTTCTTGGTGCTTCACATACTTGGAAGAGGGATACTGGCTTCCTCACAGGGATTTTGTGAGTAAAGAATATACCTGAGGTGACAGTGTTTCAAAAAAGACAAGGTGCCACATAAATGGAACATCTATAAGCTAGATAGCCCTGAATTCCCAGATACACCTCAGTCAACCAAGAGCAGCTGGTTATGAAGCATGGACAGTACCCTTGGACAAGTAGCCAGGTAACAGGAGAACAGATCTGCTTTTACTGAATGTGTACTGAGTGCCACACATTATGCTAGAAATCTTTTACCCACCTACCTCATTTAGTTCTTGCAAAACCACTGCAAGAGTACTTATTACCAGCCCTACTTAATAAAAGAGAAGCTTGAGTGTGGTGGCTCACACCTGTATTCCCAGCACTTCGAGAAGCTGAGATGGAAGGATTCCTTGAGCCCAGGAGTTTGAGACTGCAGTGAGCTCTGATGGCACCACTGCACTCCAGCCTAGGCAATACAGTGAGACCCTGTGTCAAAAACAAACAAACAATTAAAAAAACTAGATGAGAAACTGAGGCTCAGATTGGAGAAGGACTTGGCAAGTGAAGGAAGCTGGTAGTGACTGCCCTTCATATAGGAGACTACAAATGCCAGGTGCTCACTTTCAACACCTCTCCCACCTAGAGTGTTGGTGTGTGCCCCAGTTCCCGGGGATATGACCTGAGGGGGATCTCTTGGGGGATTGTATGAAGATTTACTCCCTAACAAAAAGTATGCACTTTCCTTCATTGCACATGCTCACCCTTCCCACCACGTTTGGAGCTGTTGCATCATTCCACAGCCACGATGGCAAACATCACCAACTGCCACTATTGGGACCAATTGTCTATGTGGGCTACAGAAGCGTCGTTGTGTTGATACACAAAGGAAGAGGGACAAACAGGTAGAGGAATGTCCTATGACTCTGACCCACTCTGAAGCAGCCCTCCAGTGTCCGTATTGGCAAAAAGCAAAGGGAGCTGCTGCAAAATAGAAATGTGACTTCAAAGTCCCAGCCACAGCATCATGGAAAGCAGTACTTGAAGCTTTAGACAGTAAGAAGTGCAAAGGGTATGTTAACTTTTCAGGGCTGCCATAACAAATTACCACAAATTGGGTGACTTAAAATAACTGGAATTTATTCTCTCACAGTTTTTGAGGCTAGATGTCTGAAATCAAGATGTTGATAGTGTCATGCTCCCTCGGGAGGCTGTAGAGAAGAATCTTTCCTTGCCTCTTCTGGCTTCTAGTGGTAGCGGGCAGTCCTTGTCATTCGTTGGCCTGTAGCTACATTGATCCCATTTCTGCCTCTGCCCACATGGCCATCTTCCTTTTGTATGCCCACGTCTTCCCCTGGCCTTCTAATAAAGATATCAGTTATCAGACACTCTAATTTAATATAATCTCATTTTAACTAATGAGCATCTATCAAATAAAGACCTATTTCCAAATAAAGTCAAATCCTGCGATCCAAGGCAGACAGAAATTGTGGAGAGGACACTACTGAACCTAATACAAAGGCTTTAGTCTTTTGTGGCAGGGTTGGAAGCCAGGAGGAGCCCAGGGCTGGAGTGAGACTTCATTCACTGGATTATCTGTCTGAGTAAGTGGTCAATAGTATAGCAGATCCCAACAAAAAAGGCATTTGTATTTCCCTAAGAATACAAAGCACTTGGGTGGTGGGAGGGAGAGCATCAGGAAAAATAGCTAAGGGATGCTGGGCTTAATACCTAGGTGATGGGATGATCTGTGCAGATCTGTGCAGCAAGCCACCATGGCACACGTTTGCTTATGTAACAAATCTGCACATCCTGCACACGTACCATTGAACTTAAAAGTTGAAAAAATAGAATACAAAGCTCTTCCTGACTGCTTGAAGTTCAAGGTGTTGGCTTTTTCAAATGCGATGCAATAACCTACTCATTTTCCAAGATCAAAGCTAGAGAAAAGAATGAACGAATGAATAAATAAATAAATAAATTAGCAAAGTTAATATTTGCTGGAAAATATATGGTACAGGTGGAAGGAATGAACCCATATTGAGAGTCCACCATGTGTCAAATTCCTTGCATGGAATCTCTAAGGTCTGGCTAGCTTAAAAGCAATGCCGCCTTGCTATCTGCACTTGATGAGGAGATGGATCGGAAAGCAGTGGAGAACACAGGACGTGTGCTGGTAACTCTGAAGTGTGGTTCAAGCAAAGGGACACAGAAAGCATTAATGCAGTAACTTCCATAACACAAGGGCTAATAAATAGGAGAGAGTGTATTTAATACATTTAAGTTCTTTTCAAAGAAAATGTTTCCAGGCCATCTGGATTCAAATCCAGGCTCTGACACCTATCACCTGTGTACAAGTGCCTTAGCCACTCTGAGCCTCAGTTTTCTAATCTGTAGAATGGGAATAACAACAGTAATTTTTTTTTTTTTTTTTTTTTTGAGACAGTGTCTTGCACTGTCGCCTGGACTGGAGTGCAGTGGTGCAATCTCGGCTCACTGCGACCTCTGCCTCCCAGGTTCAACCGATTCTCCTGCTTCAGCCTCCCAAGTAGGTGGAATTACAGGTGCCTACCACCACGCCCAGCTAATTTTTTGTATTTGTAGTAAAGACAGGGTTTCACTATGTTGGCCAGGCTGGTCTCAAACTCCTGACCTCGTGATTCGCCCACCTTGGCCTCCCAAGGTGCTGAGATTACAGGTGTGGGCCACCGCGCCTGGCCCAACAACAGTATTTACCTCATAGGTTTGTTAAAAGAATTGAGTTAGTTGGCCAGGCACAATGGCTCACGCCTATAATCCCAGCACTTTGGGAGGCCAAGGCCAGCGGATCACCTGAGGTCAGGAGTTTGAGACCATCCTGATCAACATGGTGAAACCCCATCTCTACTAAAAATAGAAAAATTACCTGGGTATGATGGTGCACACCTACAGTCCCAGCTACTTGGGAGGCTGAGGCAGGAGAATCTCTTGAGCCCAGGAGGCAGAGGCTGCAGTGAATCGAGATCACGCCACTGCACTCCAACCTGGGCCACAGAGTGAGACTCCATCTTAGAAAAAAAAAGAAAGAACTGAGTTAGTTAATACTTGTAAAATACTTAGAACCATGCCTGGCACATATGTTAGATAAAACAGTGTTTGTGAAATACATATTGTAAGTGGCATCAGGGCATCAGGCAACTGTCTGTGGGGTTATGATGAGATCCTAAATGACTGTAATTTGTTGGTCGTGCCATATTTATTTATGTCTATCATAATGAGGTTTCCTTTCAGAATATTTTAGCAAGGGGTGGGTGTGAGTGCATGTGCATGCACACACATGTTGCGGTGGGGCAGGTCAGGTTTCAGAAAAGAGGAGTAGAGAGCTGACAAAGATGGGTCAGTCCAGTGAAATTGTGCATTTTCCTTCCTACTACATCTTTGGGAAACCCACCCATACACATGAATCATAGGGTCATAGAACTCCTTGAAGTCTGATAAAGACATGACAAGAGAAAAGAGGCTCCTCTCCTCCTTTGGATGAGATGAGAACAGGAGGTTGCTAGCTGCCGTCTTTCCCATCTTTCTCAGTCTGTGTAAAAGCCTACCTGAAAACATCGAGTGGGAATCTAAGGCAAGAGATGAGAGAAAGAAAAAACTCCTTCATAGCATTTGATCCCCTGGATCAGACTGTATCTGATGCCCCTCCTTGCATATCCCAATAACAACATTCATTAATTTTTCTTATATGTATACAACAATTTGGGCTGGCTTTTTTTTTCTTGTGCTACCAAAAGAATACCATCTGATTTGCTTGAGTCATTCAGTGAAGTTATTTTTAATTTTAAATGGACGCTTGGGTAAATAAAAATTATGGCATTCCTAAGAGATAACCAAAGCTCAACCCAAGAATCTCTGACTTAAGCTTTCCACAATCTGGACACACATTCGGAATTTGGCTTCTTCATGGGGGACCTTCTCAGACATTCTATTTCTCAGAGAGTTTGCACTTACCCCTGGGCCACTGTGGGGTGGCCTTCCTGCCCAATCAAGTCATGCCCCCAGGTCCCTGCACCAGCATCAGCCCACTTAGAAATCCAGGAAGGGCAACGAAGCAATCAGTGTCCCAATTGGCCGACTCAAGGGGAAGACTCCTGACCCCTGTGTCCCATCAAACTTCACAGTGCATTGACTTGATTTATGAAAAAAGGTTATGAAAGCATGTAAGAGCTCCTGCTGGAAAGAAAATTATCTGTATAAACAAAGTGTTATGGGAATCAGGGAGGCTGCATGCGGGAAAGGTCATTAAAATAAGAAAAAAACTGGCATATCAGTCTTTTCTGAATCACTAAACTCACATGAGAGAAGTTAAATATCTTTATATCTCACCGGTTTCTTTTTGATCGTTAGTCCTTCTAGCTCACAAGGGGACATTCACAGATGCTGAACTGTGAAGTACTTTAAATTAGAGGGAATTTCTAAGACATCACTTGTGAAGTTGGATTTTTTAAGGAGCATTCAATTAGAGAATGTTGGGTAATACAGAGCAGGCTTTGGAGTCCCTGGGGTGTTATTTTCTCTTCTACAAATGAAAGACCAATTTTTTTCCTTTGCTTCATTTGACAGGATTTGATATTTTCCACTCTTTCTCCTAATGAGGGGAATACACAACAATTACACTATATACAGTGGTATACTTCACAGACATGGTGTTCAGGCTTTGGGTTAAGAAAACAAATCCCCTTAGTAGATTAGTTTGTATTAAAAATCTTTTTGAGCTAGGGCCAGATCCTCCCATGAAAATCATACTAGTAAACAGTTGGTTCCATTAAGATGTTTTACTCAAGTTTAGTTCTCGGAGCCAGATTCTTTTATTCTTAAGAAGAGTTTTGACAGCCAAGTTCAGACTACTGATCCATATTCTTCAAGCACATGAGCAATACAATGTGCCTTTGATTCTCCCCTTTATTAGTTCTTTGGACCTTTAATTGTGGACCTTAAAGACAATGAGATTAAACTAAATGTCCTCAAAAGTTGTGTTTGGAATGTATAATTAGGTGCAATTAAGTGGTAATAGAAAGATAATATGGTGGTATTTTAGCCAAGGACCTTAGCACTACCTAAATTCTTGCCTTGGGTACACCATTACTTCTTTCAGAATATCTCCAAGGGAGATATTAAACAAAGTAGACAAAGTATAAGGGCTTTGACCCCAAATGCCAAGGTGGAACTCAAGCCATCTGGGCTAGAATCCATAGAGAGCTTCTGTAGTCAAGCAAGACAGGTTTGAATGGACTAGAAGCAAGTGGAAAGACGAGTCTGTCTGAACAAAGCCTAACTAGTTGTATGTTTATTCCTGGGAAGCCTTCAGTGCCTAAAGCTGAACTGGGCATTCTTAGGATCTAGTTGAGAAAAGCATCCAAAAAGAGATGCTTGGATCTTCTCCCAGTGCAACAGGACCAGGTCAGTGTACCACCCAGAAGGAGAGGAGATGGAGCTTTTCATGCTGTACAGTGACTCACTCCGCCCAAAGTGGCTGACCCTATCCATAATTCCCCTTTTGGCAGGTGGAGGAAAGGGGCTGGCATGAATGAGAGAAGAGTTGATGAGCTCTTCTCCATTCCTATAACTAAAATGTAAAAATCTTTCATATTCTCACAATTGTATATGTTAACATATGTCTTCTTGCTTTCTTTAGGAGACCCACTATCTCAATTGCATTAGTGTTGTCTTTATATAATGCCAGACATAATTCATATCCAATTTGTGGATTTGGACACATAGTAGAACAGAAAAAACTGTGATATGTGCTAGAGCCCCCACATATGCCCAAAGTCTTCCAAATCTGTTTAAAACACAATCATGCTGTGAACATCTATTATTTTGCTGTCTGGAATCTTGTAGTCTTTTTTCTGGTAGTGATACCCCAATTTCCTCACTTTCAACTCATGTTCCTAACCCAAGAGTGGGGTGGATGAACCAGATCTGGCCAATCAAAGTCCTGATGTTTTGTGGCATCAGTAATCAAACCAAAGCTAAGCACATGGGCTAACCTACTCCAGTAAGAGAGGCATTTTCTCTGGAAATACTAGAATAAAGATGCTCACTTTTTTAATTGGATTTTAACCTAGAATCATGCAGTTCCAAGAGCTGATAACAGTAGTCTTTCAACCATAAGAAAGAAATCACAAAGAATAGAGAAACATAAAAGCAACATAGCTGAGAAATGTACAGAAAAAAAATGAGTTCTGGTGACATCATTTGGGCTCTGTATCAAGCCATATCTGATGCTGTTATGTTCCTAAATTGCTTGACTTACAAGAGACAATAAATTCCTTCCCATACTTAAGCCAGTTTTGGTTGAATTTTTATCTTTTATAGACAAATAAATGACACGAATGTACATTTTATAAAAATTACTCAGGATAAACTAATAGTAAAGGATGAAATAAAGGCAATTCTGTAAATTCTCACAGTAATATAAAAGTTAGAGCTGAAATTGAGTACTTTCTGTGTGTCAGGCCCTGTTTTAACTTCACTGTATGTTTTAACTCATTTAATCCTAACCACAAATCCATCAGGTAGTCGTTACTATTTTTTCCTTTTTCAGATGAGGAAAGTGTGGCATTAAGAGGTCAAGAAAACTGCCCAAGATCACTCAGTACTAAGATGGCACTCAGATACTAACCCAGGCAATCTGATCTCCCAGAGCTTGAGTGCTTAACTGCTACATTTTATTGTTAAGAATCTCTCGCCACCCACCCCCTACCAAAGATACTTTTAAACACCAGCTATAAAGGTAACTGAGTCACCTTACTGGTGTAAAGATTAAAAGGTGGCCTTAATGTGAAAATAAAGAGCCTCTTTAATCTGTATTACAACTGGAGTCTTCTATGTTAAGAGAATGTTAGCATGGCCTTGAGCATCAGTCTGTTCAGTCCAGTCACAAAAACTGGTGTTTTCAAATCTTTTTCTGCAAGATGGGTAGTAGGGAAGGAATATGTCTTAGTCTGTTCAGGTTTCTCTAGCAAAATGCCTTAGATTGGGTAACTTATAAACAACAGAAATGTATTGCGCAGAGTTCTGGAGGCTGGGAAATCCAACATGAAGATGCCAGTAGACTTGGTGTCTGGTGGGTGCCCATATCTCATAGATGGCACCTTCTATGTGTGAGCACATGGTGGAAGGTACCAGGGAGTACGCTCTAACTTCTTTTACAAGGGCACTGATCCTATTTATGAGGGTGGATCCCTCATGACTTAATCACTCCAAGGCCCCACCTCTTTATACCATCACATTGGGTATTAGCTTCTCAAATATGAAAGTTGAGGAGATTCAGACATTCAGACTATACATGGTAGAAGTCAGAATATGGGGCAATGGAGCATAAAAAAGAAGACTTAAATCTCCAGCTGTCTTCACATTCAAAGGGGTCCCCTCCTATAGGGTAGTTCTGGGCAGTAGTGCCGTCTAGCAGGGCCAAGAGTGATGGTCAAAAGCAGTCAGATATATTACCAGAGACCCAAGTAATCAGTTTATTGGCAGCAGGCCCTTCAGTCTCTGTTACGGGCTGAATTGTCTCTCCACTCCCCCCAAAAATGCACATGTTGAAGCCCTAACCCCCAGTACCTCAGTATATGACTGTATTTGGAGATAGAGCCTTCAAGAGGCAATTAAGTGAAAATGAAACTATTAAGGTGGGCCCTAATCCAATCTGGACTGGTGTCCTTATAAGAAGAGGAGCTGAGAACAGAAGGAGAGACACCAGGGATGTGCAACTAGAGAGAAAAGGTAATGTGGGGGTACAGTGAGAAGGTAGCCATCTGCAAGCCAGGAGGAGAAGCCTCAGAAGAAATCAAAGCTGCTGACACTCGATCCTAAACTTTTGACCTCCAGATTTGTGAGTAAATAAATGTTTGTTGTTTATACCACCCAGTCTGTGCTACTTTGTGATGACACAGCAAACTAAGACTGTCCCTACCTGATGGTTCAGAGTAAGAGATGCACAGTCAACCTCAAGGCTGGGAGCTCTGCATCCACCTAGATAGGGCTTATTAAAATCTAGGCAGGATGCCATGGCTCTCAGCCAGATAGAGAACTAGAATGCTAATCAAAATGTCTACGTAAAAGTGAAATTGCAGGAACAGGCCAATGGACAGGGCTCGAGAGGCATTAAATCTGACATCCAGAGTAAAATCCTAGCTCTGCTTCTCAGTAGCTGTGTGATTTTGTGTGACTTTAACAACTCTGAGCCTGAGTTTCCTCATCTATGAGACTCCTTAACTCACGGAGGTAGCAAGGATTAAATTAAAAGAGAGAATGTGTAAGATACATTTAGTGCAGTTCCAAACCATGGTTGGTACTCAATAAATAGAAGCTATGTGGTAGCTGAGTTTTGGTAGATGACACGTGCCTAGGGTTCACTCTAGTTAGAACCTACAACTTTATACCTGGATCACTGCCCAGTCCTGGCTGGTGGACCTGAGCCTCTAGGCTGTCTGTCTGCCTGGGTGGAGATTAACTTCCCTATTGGGTTGTGCTGCAGTTCAAGGTCCATATCTGAGCAGGCTGAGAAAGCCAGGGCTGAGATTTTTTTTCTCCATGCCCTTATACATAGATAAATCTATCCAATAGGGTCACCTTTGAACAAAAAAGGACAAAACCAGGCATAAATTCCAACATCCTGTTTAGTGCCACCTTCAAAGTACCCTGTCCCTCTAGATCTCCCTTGAATATTGGTGGAAGAAACTCCAGATGAGGAAATGCAAGAAATAGTACGCAAGGAAAGGATTATCATTTTGATAAGTGGATGTCATTTGCCTAAGAAACAGCTTTTGAATAGTCAGAAACAAACTAAAAAACAGCAAACTAGAGCTGCACATCAAAAATGCCCCAGACCACTGCTACAACAAAATTTAAAATATCTTTTTAATTAATTATGATTCTAGGAGAGGAGATTTCTTAAATGAAAGCTAGATTTTAAACCACTTATTGAAATTCAGTCATGTTGCAGGGGTGGGTGGGAATCTTTTTTAAAGACATTTCCGTCAAGGATGACTTTGCTCACTCTGTTGCCTAGGCTGGAGTGCAGTGGTGCAATCACAGCTCACTACAACCTCCACTTCCCAGGCTCAAGTGATCCTTCTCCCTCAGCCTCCTGAGTAACTGGGACTACAGGCATGCACCACCACGCTCAGCTAATTTTTTTAAAAAATGTTATTAGAGAAGAGGTCTCACCACAATCCACAATCCCCGGGCTGGTCTTGAACTCTCGAGTTCAAGTGATTCTCCTGCCTCAGTCTCCCAAAACGATGGGACTACAGGCGTGAGCCACCGCGCCTGGCATTTGTTTACTTTCACTGCTGAGTAAGAAACCCATTTACAATGCCAAACCAGGATACCAAAACTGATCCTGTTATGGCAAATATCGTTGCCCTGGCCTACAGACTATTCAATGCAAACTATATTTAATAATAAACATTTGCAGAACCACTAAGAATGGAAAAACTATGAATGCCATTTCCCATTCAAAGGTCTACAGGAAACCAAATGGGAGACCCACACAGTGGAGGAGGGTCTCTGCTGCTGAACTTGGTGGAGTGTCTACTTAGCATATCTCAAGGGAGGATGGCTGGAAGTGGGTAGGGGAGGAGGAATTAGAATCATGGAGGAGTCAAAATAGTCACCGGCAAAACAACTGCAGATGTCAAAATAGAAGGGTAAGACAAGGAAAGAAATTGAGAGGTGAGTAGCAGCCTTAGCAGACATGAACCTAAAGCATAAGTGGGAGAGAAGTGGGAAGTCAGAACTGGGGCTGTGAACAGGGCATACCACCTTTCTTTATGAGGTTGGGTAAACAAAGAATATAGGGCTGGACATCAACTAAAATCTATTTCCTGACATGCATTGTTGGGAAAGCCTGTCTTACTGAGAAAGACTCAATTATTATACAAAGCCATCCAAAAGTATTCTAAGTGGTGTGCTGAATTTTCATAAGAGTAAAGAAAATTTTCAATGTTAGTGTTTATGCCTACAACATTACTGTAAGTTTTAGTCCTAAAAATTGAAACTAACTGAGAAATTTAAAAACAGAATGACTAAGCCAGAGGCTGCAGATTGGGTATCTATGGACTGAGTCTATCTGTGCTTGCCTTGCACAGTGTTTTTTAAAATGAACTACTTGCAGTTAGAATGGAACTTCCATTCCTCTGGCTCTACATTTTATACAGACATACCTCATTTTATTGCACTTTGCTTTATTGAGCTTCACAGACATTGCTTTTTTTCTTTTTAATACAAATTGAAGGTTTGCGGCAAATCTCCATCAAGCAAGTCTATCAGAGCCATTTTTCCAACAGCATATTCAGGTCTCTATGTTACATTTTGGTAATTCTCACAGTATTTCAAACTTTTTATTATTTCAAATTTTTTATTGTTATCTGTTATGGTGATCGGTGATCTTTAATGTTACTATCGTAATTGTTTTGAGATGCTGCAAACTATACCTATATAAGACAGCAAATTTAATTGATAAATGTGTGTCCTGTCTGCCCAGCCAACTGGCTGCTCTCCCATCTCTCTTCCTCTCCTTGGGCCTTCCTACTCCCTTAGAAACAACAAAATTGAAATTAAGGCCAATTAATAACCCTACAATTGCCTCTAAGTGTTAAAGTGAAAGGGACAACTGATAATTGAAGGAAAGGAAGAGAAGATAATTGATGAAGGTGGCTATAGTACACAACAGATTGTCAATGTATTAATAGCTGAAACAGCCTTTCATTGGAAGAAGACGCCATCCAGGACTTTCACAGCTAGAAAGTATAAGTCAATGCCTGGCTTCAAAACTTCAATGGACAGGATACTCTTTTGTCAGAGCCTAATGCAGCTGGTAACCTGCAAAGTTGAAGCCAATGCTCATTTGCCTTTCTGAAAATCCTAAGGCCCTTAAGAATGAAGCTAAATTTACTCTGTCTGAGCTCTAGAAATGGAACAATAAAGCCTGGATGAAAGTACATCTGTTTACCAGTATGATTTACTGAATTTTTGTCCTTCTTTTGAGACAGGGTCTCATTACGTTGCCCAGACTGGTCTTGAACGCCTGGGCTCAAGTGGATTGTCTGCCTCAGCCTCCAGAGTACCTGGCATTATACACATGCACCACCACGTCCAGCGGTTTACTGAATATTTTAAGCCCATTTTTGAGACCTGCTGCAAAAAAAAAAAAAAAAAAAAAGATTCCTTTCAAGGTATTACTGCTCATTGACAATGCACCTAGTCATCCAAGAATTCTGATGGAGATATACAACATGATTAACGTTGTTTTCATGCCTGATAACACAACATCATTCTGCAGCCCATGGATCCAGGGGTCAAGGAATAATTTTGACTTTCAAGTCTTATTTTCTAAGAAATATATTTTGTAGGCCAGGCGTGGTGGCTCATGCCTGTAATCCCATCACTTTGGGAGGCTGATGCCAGTGGATCATGAGGTCAGGAGCTCAAGACCACCCTGACCAACATAGTGAAACCCCGTCTCAACTAAAAACACAAAAATTAGCAGAGTGTGGTGACATGCACCTGTAATCCCAGCTACTCAGGAGGCTGAGGCAGGAGGATCGCTTGAACCTGGGAGGCAGAGGTTGCAGTGAGCCGAGATTGCGCCATTGCACTCCAGCCTGAGCAACAGAGTGAGACTCCATCTCAGAAAAAAAAAAAAAAAACAACAAAGAAAGAAAGAAATACATTTTGTAAGGCTAAAAATTCCATAGATAGTGATTCTTCTGATGAATCTGGACAAAATCAATTGAAAACCTTCTGAAAAGTATTCACCATGAACATTCATAATTCATGGAAGGAGGTCAAAATATTAATATTAACAGGAGTTTAGAAGAAATTTATTCCAACCCTCGTGATGACTTTGAGGGGGTTCAAAACTTCAGTGGAGGAAGTAACTGCAAACGTGGTGGAAACAGCAAGAGAACTAGAAGTGCAGCCTGAAGATGTGATTGAATTGCTGAAATCTCATGATGAAACTTGAACAAATGAGAGTTGCTTCTCATGGATGAGCAAAGTGGTTTTTTGAGATGGAATCTACTCCTGGTGAAGATGCTGTGAGCATTGTTGAAATGACAACAAATGATTTAGAATATTACATGAACTTAGTTGATAACACAGTGACAGCATTTGAGAGAACTGACTCCAATTTTGAAAGAAGTTTGCTGTGGGTAAAATGCCATCAAATAGCATTACATACTACAGAGAAATCTTTCATGAAAAGAAGAGTCAATCAATGCAGCAAACTTCATTGTCATCCTAAGTAATTGCCTCAGTCACCCCAACCTTCAGCAACCACCACCCTGATTAGTCAGCAGCTGTCAACATCCAGGCCAGACCCTCCACCAGCAGAAAAAGATTATGACTCAGTAAAGGCTTGGATAATCATTAGCATTTCTTAGCAATAAAGTATTTTTTAATGAAGTACATTGTCTTTTTGGACATAATGCTATTGCATACTTAATAGACTACATTATGTGTAAGCGTAACTTTTATTAGCATTGGGAAATCAAAAAATTCATGTGATATGCTGTATTATGATATTTGTTTTATTGGAGTGGTCTGTAACCAAACCTGCAAAATCTTTGAGGTATTCTCGTGTATGTAGTGTGGTGATTTGAAGTAGGAGGAATTTCCACTCTAGGAGCCCTCTGAACTCTCTCCCAGATGGGTAGGAGGTTATTTCTGACATTCATTAGTCCTTTCTTTATTGGGTAGACTTATTAACAATCTGAGAGCACGATGATTTCTCTTTTTTACCCTTTCTCCCCTGACAAGGCTGTTTTGCATACCCAAAATTTCTTCTGAGAGCGGTAATTAGAAAATATATTTTGGCTAGAAATTGCAGCGTTGTTCTCCAGTTTTATCAGTAATAATGCTGACATCTTGATCTCCATCTGTCTTACTCCTGTGTCATTTCTTAATTCATAATGAACTCAAGAGGAGAAGGAGGTTGTTGTTATTAATTGGCTGCCTCAAGCTCCAAGAGATTGCCAGCATTTAAACACTGGGAAATTTCATATAAAGATCTAGATTTCTGACATGTTAAAAAATGGATGATTTGGCAGGGCTGGGACATATTTCAACATGGTATCAACTGGGGTGAAGCTGAGTAATGAATGTCACCTTTATATGGGACATGAATTCTCCTGTTTGCCATAGTCTCCACCACTCCATATTACCTTACGCCCAGTCATTTAATTTAGCCATTTGTCTTGGCATTTAAGTTTGCAATTCCTACTCTAATCATATAAATGTCCCTGTTTAGAAAATAGATTTTTTCTATGTTAGTGCAATCCTGATTATTGGATAGAATGGTTAGTGAAACGTTTGAAAATCATTGTGTGGAAGATCTTGTATCTGTAACTCTCATTGCGAAGCTAATGTTCTGGCATTCTGGTTCCTGATTCAGAGGAGCTACAGATCTCTATTGTTTCAGCCCACTGCACCCCCAAGGTAACACAGAACTACATCAACTATTTTTTTCTACTTTTAGGTGAGACTGCACCTATCAGTTCAGAAAAAAAAAACTATTTAAAGCCCTATAGTTAAGAAAATTCCCCATCTATAGTTTATATTTTGTGTCCAGGCATTGTAGATTGTATCTTTCTGGCCAAAGCAAAGTAGAGAATTGGAAAAATTATTGAACTAGTTTAAGCAAAACACATGTCAGATGACCCAGGTAATTTCCAGAAAAGCCAATGTTTTCTCTGAATTAGAGTACTTGGAGAATTGCCCCAACCACCTGTATTAGTTAGGTCATGGAGACTGAAACTGTGTTTTCACAACTAAAATAACTATAGTTGAACCAGCCACGGAGGCCTGTCTCAAAAACAGAATTTTGCTGCATCACTGTGGATCAAATGACCCTTAACACAATCAGTTGTGGGGATAGTAAAGCAAATTAATTTCATTGTCCTAAAGCCATTTAACCACATTACATAGACATGACTAACATTAAACTTTTTCTCCCAGTTTCATTTTATGATAGCAAAATGACTAGTCAATCAACCAATTGCCTAACTCAGATGATAACAACAGCTGATTTGACATTTTTATTTAATTCATGGCAAGTTTGCAATTCTTTTAGATACTTATATTCTAGGTGCTACAAGTTAAGATTTAGCCTCCTTAATTATTTTTTCCTTTTTTTTTTTTTTTAATAATATCGCATTTGCCTCCTTCACACATCCTGCTTAGATGACTTTTAAATAAAGTTAAATTCCCCCATTGGATTGCTGTCTATGGGCTCTTGCCCAGGTCTTTTCTGTTTGAAAATAAAGTCTCTCTTTTCGCTTACCTTCTGAAAATCTAATATTGCCTTTTTGTGTAAGGTGAGGCATCCCCTAATCATACCTGGAATCCTGGTCACCACAATATCATTCGCTTTAGAAAATAAATAGAAAGTAAATATGACTCCAGATTTAAATGCAGGAACTTGAACAAGCACCACAGACTGGAGTGTTTGGCTTTATTTCTTGCTGTGAGTCAGAGCCAGGAGGTTCCCATTAAGGTGTATATGAATTATATGACTCCATGCTGAAGTTTGTCTATAACGTAATGTTGTAAGGCAGCCAAGTTCTTCCAGCAATCTCACGGACCAATATTTAAAACATATCAGTATCTCATTAGATCCTTCATTTGTAAAAAAGCTTTACATTCTACTTAGCAAGCTATAGTTACATAGATATTTTGTTTTAGGGTAAAGTAAAATCCGTTTTAAATAAGCTTATTACTTCCATTGTATTGGTACCTATCAGGTTGTCACATTCATCTGGAAAGAGTTGCCGTGAAAAGAGGAAATAAATGCACGGAATTATGTATGGAGTGTGCTTTGATATAGTTCAAAGAAATAGGAGGGGCATTTTCCAGGAAAATTTGTTCTACATCCCCATCACTGTCTAAAACCAGCAAAAAATTCCTCAAGCTAAGTCACATGGCAGGACAAAAACTGTTCGAATAAGCTCAAACCATGAGGAAAAAGGGCAACAAGTATTCTCTCTTCAGCTTCAAACTTCTTTCTTTGCCTCTTGTTTCTCTCTTTTAAATGAATCCTTAAGAATATTAGGCAAATATATATTTTTAAAAGTGCTGAAATTCAAAAGATTTAATAATGGAAGAAAAGAGTTGACTGCTAACCACCTCCCACATCTACTCCTTATTCTTCAAAAGCCACTTCAAATGAGAACTTGTGAAGACATCCTCATCAGTAAGTCATCTCTCACCCTAGTGTGTCACCACCTTCAGAGGTGGATGACCTGGTAAGAAGATGAAACATACTGAGATTCAAAAGCTCCTATGGTCTGATGGTCCCAGCACTATAGCTGGAAGGTCCCTTTTCTTGCCTTTCTTATGCTGGTGTTCTATGCTAAAAAGACAGTGATTATTTCATCAACTCCAGAAGCGAGACATGAAGAATTAGGGCTGATAGAACTTGGAACTAAGGAATATAATCACATATTTTCTAGGAAGAGAAAAGGAAACAAACACACTGAAAAAGAAACCCAGCACAAAATGAAAAAATAACACAAATGTATTAAACCTTTAAAGAGTGTATTATTGAGAGTCCTTAAAGAAGTAAACCTGTATTCTCCATGGTCATTGAGAAAAATAAAATAATAAAATGCCATCGATAGATCGGGAGAAGATAAGTTATATATTAAGCAATGCTTCATGATCAGGCAAGCATCTTCTTCCAAATAGGTCTTTAAAATTGAAATAATGATGATTTCTTGCTCTGAATAAGCCAGTGAATAAAGTCTCTAGCAGAACCAGTGCATCACATTTTCCTCCTCTTCTAACCTATTTAATAAACTCTCACTGCTAACTAGTGACAAATGGGTTGATCCTTGTGTGTTTGGCTCCCATCAAATGTTGCCATGCATTGTCTGTTTATACATGCCTTATGTCTTCTACTAGTTGGAGAGCTTTTGAAGGCAAGAACTCTAGTCTTGCTCATCTTTGCAAGGGTATGCTATGGAGACATCACTGTTAAAGTTTCAGTTTCTAAAGTGATATAAGGCAAAAGTCTTATCTGGCCAAATCATCCTTGGAAATCTCTTAGAAAGGGGCAATTTGGCAACCATGGGTCACTAAGTCCAACATGGCCAGGTTTCTCTCAGTGCTGGAACAGGCCAGTGTATCATTAAATCCTTTATTTTTATGAAGCTTTACATTCTACTGGTTTTGGTTGACCACCAGTTGGCTGGTGAGTAGGCTTATATTGTCTGAAAATATAAATATAAACATGAGTGTTACAAGATGTCTCAACTATGAAAGGTACACAAAGTGTGACACTGGACAAGAAAAGAGAACATTGTTGTCTCTCATCTCATTCTTTTTTTTCAGATGGAGTCTCACTCTGTTGCCCAGGCTGGATCCAGTGCAGTGACATGATCTTGGCTCACTGCAACTTCCGCCTCCTGGGTTCCAGCGATTCTCCTCCCGGCCTCCCTAGTAGCTGGGACTACAGGCACATGCCACCACACCTGGCTAATTTTTGTATTTTTAGTAGAGATCAGGTTTCACCATGTTGGCCAGGCTCATCTCAAACTCCTGACCTCAACTGATCCACCTGTTTTAGCCTCCCAAAGGGCTGAGGTTACAGGCGTGAGCCACTGTTCCTGACCTCTCGTCTCATTCTTACTGCAGTCAGGATCCCATCAGGAAAAGAGAAACAGAAATCATGCCAAGTGTTTCAAACAGAGGTGATTTAATATAGGGGATCAGTTTATACAGAGACTGGAGGGCTGAAAGAGCAAAAAGAAAAAAACAAACAAAAAACAGTGTTCAGGCACCTCTGGTATTTGTAGTTTAGAAAGCAGCTTCAACTCTTAGGGCTGGAAGAGTAAAAGAGAATAAATGGTGTTACCAGGACACCATTTCTTGGGGGAAGGGTCTCCATAGAGCAGATTCTCCAACCACCAAGGTGTCACTGCACAGCTGGCTCAGCAACCTCTGAGGGGATGTCACGTGATTGCTAGTTGGACTCCAGTGGTGAGTGCTAAGAGGGAATGTGGCAGTTCCTAGTGGTACCTCTGAAGGAGTCACTGTGGAATTAATGCTGAAAATGCTAAAATAAGTTGGAGCCCTATGTGATACTACTGAGGGAAGGACTCTGACCAGAACTGAAAACAGAAAGAGCATCCCTTCTACCCTCCTACCACCCTCTAATTTCCTGCTAGCGCCTCCAGTCGGCAGGACCTAACCAGAAGCTAAATAGCAAAAAAGTCTGGGAAATGCAGTCTGCAGACTCCTGCCTCCAGTGTCAAAGAGCAGAGTATAAAAGCTTGGGCTTAAGGCTGAGAAGCAGACAGTAGGTACAATTACTCCGAGGCACAAATTCATTGAGTGAAATAACAGGCAGAATTTCCTACAATATTTATATTATTTTTCTTTCATTTTTTTTGCCATAGTTGAATTCCAGCAAGTTAAATGTATGCATGCTATGAATTCACTTTTTCTTGTAATCCCATAGTTCATTAGCCCAATACCTTGCTTATAGCATGTGATTAATGGAGGTATTGAATGGATAAATGAATGTCTTTTTAACTTTTTGGCACTAAGGGGATTTTTCTCTGATTATTAGTCCTATTTAACTGCCATTGAGAAATGAGTCTAGAGAAAATATATAGCAAGCTAAGGGTAAACTTTGCTGTAATTCACTGACATTGCAAATGTACCTATCCAAACAGTTCAATTGGTTTCTATCCCTGGATATATCCTATAACTCTCTACCTTCAGTTTACTCTGGAAAATCTCCACTGCAGCTAGCTACACTTGCATAGCCTAAGAGTGACATCCAGTGGCTTATAATTTAATCACTCATTGTAATACATCTGGAAATCTAACCAGCTCTCTATTATCATTTCAAATAGAAAGGAGCGCAACACATAAAACTCTTAACAGAAGATAAAACTTAGACAATCGTTCATTAGATTTACTTTGGGAGATTATTAAAGTAGATTTGCCTATCTCGTTGTTTGAGATCTCATATTCAAGTTCATTTGTCTTTTTTCCTTTTCTGAGCACATGATGTCTGTTATAATTCCAGTGACGTCTACCAATGGCATAGGCTGGTAGATAGAGAAGGAAAGTGGCGATAGATAGGACCTGAGAGAATTAATCAACTCTAGACCTGGCTCCCAAGACTAGAGGCTCATTATTTTAGGCTCCCAATATTGGAAGCCTAAAAGAATGTGGGAAAGTTGGCCTAGATCCAGGCTTGAACTAATATCTACAGGTTCCCAGTCTGGTAGTAGAGTCTGTCTGTCCAGCATTCCAGGCAAAGACAATCCTTAGCGTTAGGTGGGTTCTTCACTCAAGGTCCCACAGGATCAGGCTACTCCAGGAGGGTTCCTAGTCAGTAGCTGGGGCAAGGGAGCCTGGGATCAGCAAAATGTCAGCGCAGCAACGTAGCTGTCTCAAGTTCAGGATGGTGCTGCATTCAATGGCAGGAAGCTGAAGGTGATTTTTATATGGAGCTCATGAAGTCAACCTCATTCTAGTATAGACACAGTCTCAAAAATTAAAGCAATTCCAGGTATGTTTTAAATCTTCCCCTTTCTTTCAATAGAATAGTCTAAGAAACCAACAACTTCATCATAACATTTCACACTTAAATGAACTAGGAATCTCTGTTTAGATGGACCTTAGCCTGAAAAATACTACAAATTCAGAATTCATAGTAGTTTCAATATGTTCTCCTGCTCAAAGGAATTCATCTCAGACAAGTTCCTTCCCCATTTAATAATATTTTCCAGAGGTAACGCAGCAAAAATGTATTTATTTGTAAATATGTAGCAGTGACTTCAAATGAAACCTCATAGTGGCTGTAGTTACAACTATTCAGACATCTCTGTGATGTGGCTAGATTGTACTAAAAGTGAGTCATGAATATAATTAATTTACCCTACGATGTCAATAGATGGTAGGAGATATATTGTGCCTTCATTCCATTTAATCAAATCCCACAGGGAAGTGAAATATATTCTTCTGACTATGAATTCTGTAAGGAAACAGTTTCCACAAAGTATACTTGCCCAAATACCAAAGTGATGGGCAGGGTTAGTGTCTCCTGTGGAAATTTCCATGCATTTTTAGAACATATGGAAACTGCAAGGCAGAGCTATGAAAATTCAGAGATGCTTACAACATCAAAATGTTCTTTTGCTCAGTAAGAATGTGCTGTCATATGATAATGAGGAGGAGGAGGATGGTGAACTCAGCTTTTATCAAGGCACTTATTTCTGTGGAAAATAGGAGCTCTCAGCAATCAGGTGTAAATAAGTTCAAAGTACAGACTCAAATGATGTTTTAATTACCAGTAAAGAGGGAAATGTTTGAAACTTAAACAGAAACTAGATGATATACATATTTCACCTTTTCCAATTAATCAATCTAATGACAGCTGGTTGGCCAAGAGAGTATAAGGTAGACATTTCAACTAAAAGAGATACATCTTTGTTAGTATTTTGTCTGGTGTTTTTCCCCAGAAATGCTTTTGCTAGGACATCATATTTTAATAGAAAACAGATTATGTGTCTCAAATCTAATCGACAAATGCAAGAACTTTCACTTACTCCCTCTAGTTTATTGTCCACAGCAGCCTGCCTTTGTGCTTTGTTTACTTAACCTTGTGCATTTCCTACTAAAAAGGAGAGCAGAAGAGATGGAATAAATCTGGGAAATGCTCCAGAACTCGAAATGCCTGAGTGACTTATTCTGTGTGATGGCAGACTTGGTGATAACAGAAGATACTATTTTCGGGAGACCCCTCAACATCTCCACTGATGGTTCACATCTGACTGCAACTCACTTTACTGCACTGCTCACTGGCAGAGCCCCCTTCGGGTGGGAAGCCTTGTCCTCATGACCCCCTTGTCTCAAGAACAGGGAAGATTCTCATGGGGGAGACTCACAAGAATCTATAAAGAGGTCAAAGTTATATTGCAGGAATTGACTTTAACTCAGTGATAAGACTTTTGGATTAATTTCCGTCATTGTGGAGGGTGAGAAAGGTCTTTACTTAAACAGGCAATGGAGAGTTAAAATACAGAACAAAATGCATTTGACTAAGTTGTAGGGTGGATGTAAAAATGAAAGGAGGCTTGTAACTGAATTTCTCTTAAACACCTGATTTAGACATTCTATATCAGCTTACCTACGGGACAAATAACAAAATACAGTATCATATATTTATTAAAGATCCAGTAAAGTATGGACTGTTTTTGAGGTATATAAATAGAAAGAATATTTTCTAGGAAAGCAGTATACAATTCTACCTACAAGCTCAAATTCTGTCTTCTCTGAAGATTATCACAGAGTCAGGGCCTCATAAAAACAGTCCCTTTGTATATCCAGGTGAGGACTCTCATGTGGTTCCCAAGAAAGAGAAGTGTTCATATTAAACATGATTTCATACTCTTGGTAACATATCCCCTTTTCACTCCATGCCTAAGGCACTCAGACATGAATTTCTGTTTGCATTTACAGCAAATCAAGATAAAAATACTTCACTATTCAGACATTTTAGCTGTCTGTACCCAGTTAAGGCACCCATCTAAATGAGGCACTTAATATAGATACGTGTGACCTTGAACAAATGACATCTACGTTGAGTTTCAATATTGCTTAAAAAGTGAATATGTTATAGTGGAAGGGAAAAACGTAGTAAGATTAGTAAAAGCAAAATGAGCAAAGTTAAAAATTTTAGGAAAAAATAGTATAAGTTGACAGCACCTTTGAATAAACAAAATAAGAGAGAAGATGTGTTTATGTTCTTGTGACCACAAGAGAAAGCATAACCAACAGCACTGTTAGGATTCAACCAACAAGACCTGAGGAGGTCCCAGTGAGAGAGAACTCTGGTCCCTACTCCCAATCCCCTGGGCAAAAGGACTTCCTAGGCATGCTAACTGCACCATTATAAGACAAGTCAAATACAAACAAAATAAACAGTAACTTGGGTCATAGAAACATCTGGACTAGCCAACTCCTTCTTAGAGACAAATCGGGGAGGAGTATTGGAGAGTTCGGGAAACAAAGAATGAGATCATGGTATAAAAGATAAATGGGGTTTGAGGGCTCAGGCATTTCTCAAGTCCTGAAGACATGCCCGTTATATCATGCCCTGAATTCGGTCACAGTCAAGGTAAATAATTAACCTAATGCCATAGGCCTCCTCTTACCTGAATGATAACACTTTGCAATGTGCACGTCTTTTGACCCAGAGAATGCATTTTTAGGGCTCTATCCTACAGAAATATTTGTACATGGACACAAAGCCATAAACAAGGATTTCCAGTGCAACATTATGTATAATAATCAAATTGGAGTAACTTAAGTATCCAAGAACAAGGGAATATCAAATAAAGTATGGTATGTTTATATTAGGAGCAAAGCGGAACAAAGCCTCCAGATTTCACCTGCTTGGGTTCATAACTCACTTCCACTGCTTACTAGCTGTGTGACCTTGGCCAAATTGCTTAGCTTCTCTGTGATTCCATTTCCCTCAAATGTAAAAAGAAGATGATAAGATTTTCTTGTTTGTAGAGTTGCTGTGAAAATTAAATGACATACCACTCTTAAAGAGCCAGAACACTGCCTGACATAACAGGTACACAATTCATGTTAGCATGGTTGCTATTTTGAAAATACTATCATGTAGCATTTAAAAAGACTAGA
Source organism: Mandrillus leucophaeus (assembly GCF_000951045.1). NCBI lineage: Eukaryota > Metazoa > Chordata > Mammalia > Primates > Cercopithecidae > Mandrillus > Mandrillus leucophaeus. The sequence continues at coordinate 1,394,194 of NW_012109308.1, read as the reverse complement.
GGTGCTCGCTTTGGCAACACATATATTAAAACTGAAACAATACAGAGAAGACTAGTATGGTCCCTACACAAGGATGATGTGCAAATTCATGAAGTGTTCCATATTTTTACAAGGGAAGTGAAGGACCTCTTCAAGGAAAACTACAAACCACTGCTCAAGGAAATAAGAGACGACACAAACAAATGGAAAAATATTCCACACTCATGGATAGGAAGAATCAATATCATGAAAATGGCCATACTGCCCAAAGTAATTTATAGATTCAATGCTATCCCCATCAAGCTACCAATGACTTTCTTCATAGAATTGGAAAAAATTACTTTAAACTTCATATAGAACCAAAAAAGAGCCCGCATATCCAAGACAATCCTAAGCAAAAAGAACAAAGCTGAAGGCATTACGCTACCTGACTTCAAACCATACTAAGAGGTTACAGTAACCAAAACATCATGGTACTGGTACATAAACAGACACATAGTCCAATGGAACAGAGTAGATAACTCAGAAATAAGACTGCACATGTACAACCATCTGATCTTTGACACACTTGACAAAAACAAGAAATGGGGAAAGGATTCCCTATTTAATAAATGGTGCCAGGAGAACTGGCTGGCCATATGCAGAAAACTGAAACTGGATCCCTTCCTTACACTTTATGAAAAAATTAACTCAAGATGGATTAAAGACTTGAATGTGAAACCCAAAACTATAAAAACCGTAGAAGAAAATCTAGTCAATACCATTCAGGACATAGGCATGGGCAAGGATTTCGTGATGAAAACACCAAAAGCAATTACAACAAAAGGAAAAACTGACAAATGGGATCTAATTAAACTAAAGAGCTTCTGCAAAGCAAAAGAAACTATCATCAGAGTGAACAGATAACCTGCAGAATGGGAGAAAAATTTTGCAATCTATTCATCTGACAAAGGTTTAATATCCAGAATCTACAGGGAACTTAAACAAATTTACAAGAAAAAAAAAACATTAAAAAGTGGGCAAAGGACATGAAAAGACACTTCTCAAAAGACGACATTTATTCAGCCAACAAATATATGAAAAAAAGCTCAACATCACTGATCATTAGAGAAATGTAAATGAAAACCACAATGAGATACCATTTTATGCCAGTCAGAATGGCTATTATTAAAAAGTCAAAAAACAGATGCCGGTCAGGTTGTGGGAAAAAAAGAATGCTTTTACACTGTTGGTTCAACCATTGTAGAAGACAGTGTGGCTATTCCTCAAAGATCTAGAGGCAGAAATATCATTTGACCCAGCAATCCCGTTATGAGATATATTTAGCCAAAGGAATATAAGCCATGCTGTTATAACATAAGTTTATGTTCATTACAGCACTATTCACAATAGCAAAGACATGGGATCAACCCAAATGCTCATCAATGATAGATTGGACTAAAAAAATATGGCACATATACACCATGGAATACTATGCAGCCAAAAAAAGGAATGAGATCACGTCCTTTGCAGGGACATGGATGGAGCTGGAAGCCGTTACCCTCAGCAAACAAACCAAACACCACATGTTCTCACTTATAAGTGGGGGCTAAATGATGAGAACATACGGACAGGAACATGGGAGGGAACTACAGACATTGGGGCCTATTGAGGGTGGGGTAAGGGGAAGGAGAGCATTAGGAAGAACAGCTAAGGGATGCTGGGGTTAATACCCAGGTGATGGGTTGATCTGTGCAGCAAACCACCATGGCACATGTTTATCTGTATAACAAACCTACACGTCCTACGCATGTATCCCAGAACTTAAAATAAAAGTTGAAGGGAAAAAAAAGACTAGGATCCAGCTATAGCTCCTCCCATGGAAAACTTTCTAAAGTATACTGTGAGGCAATAAAATGTTGCAAAACAATATGTAAAGGATGATCCTCTTAATTTTTTGAGTTCGTGTAGGCAGATGTGCATCTGTATGTATACAAATGCATAGAAGAGAGTGTGGAAGGACCAGGCAATAGCAACAATCATCTCTAGAGAAGGGAATGAGGAATCTGATAACAGGAAGACCTGAAAGGAGATCTTCACTTTCTTCCTCTCTATATCTCTACATTTGGGGAGTTGTTTACAAACATACACCTATGTTTGTAAAACATATGTCTGTCTATATATATATATATATATCTACAAACATATACCCATATAAGTTTGTAACACAACTCATTCATATATATATACACACACATATATATATACTTTTAAATATATGTACTTTTGAAAATAAGTAGATAAGGATCAACAAGAACAGTGAAAAGAAGTCTGAACACATGAATGTTTGCAGTGTTTCAATAATCTGTTTCCAAGGAAAGGAGATGTATGAATTCTCTGTTTATTAAGGTCAAGGGTCTAATACAAGCACAGGACTACGATGAGTCAGATGAGGTGCTGAGTACAAAAAACTTTAACAGGCACCCACCTTTAGGGCCATGACATGCACAACCCTTAGGCTTAGCACTGATCTAACTTTATGTTGAAAATGTCACCAAAGTCAAAGCACCTGCTTCTTAGCAGCCAGTATTGCACAAAGCTTTTGCTCTGACCATATAGTATACACTTCTTTCTCTCCTCACCTCTTTTTACAAGACAAAAATAGTAATAATAACAATTTATTTTTTAACATCTGGAGTTTCAATCTAAGGTATCTCATGTACAGTCTCCCAGAATGCAGACTGAACAAGTCTCTCTCCCTCCTTATTCTGTCTTCCCTTTAGGGATGTCATTCTGAGAAAAGAAAGGAGATTGTTTAGGGGTAGAAGAAGAGTTTCTATGAGTCTTTTAAAGTACTTGAGTACCGAGATTTGGACTCTCAAATGGTTTGACAGGAAATTTACCCTCTTTCTTTAGCTAGTGTGGTATCAGCATAATAATTTGTAAAATTAGCTGGGGTTAGAAATGCAGTAAGACATTGGCCCAGTGTGAAATGCAATAACCAAAACTAGATGATATTTGCCTGAAATGCCCCAGTATGCCCCTACTGGTTGTTTATGGCAGATATCCACTTTGATTAATCAGTAACCATGCCTTACTGTTTGTAAATAACTTTGAATATTATCCCTGGGACAAACTAAAACTATGGTTCAATGAATCGTTTCATGCTCAGTCTACTAGCTGAGTTGATACCCATAGATATTAAAAATGGTATTTTAGTCCTCTTAACTGGGTGGCAGCTTTGAATGATAGCTAACCACTAGCTGGCAAAAGTCCCCAAATATGATACACTGAATCATCTCCCCCAAAATCATGCATTTCTCAAGTGTAGGCATTCATTACCCAAGGAAAATTGTTCCCAGATAAAGCCCACATGAAGTGGTATAAAAAGGGACCAAAATTTCGTAATAAATGAGCAGGAGTGGAAAAGTGATTGGGGTTTTATTTTACAAAATGAAATTTTTAAAAAATGAAATTACTTCCATTTTTATTTTATAATTTATAAAATTTAAGTTATAATTACCTTCTAAATTATTAGGACAAAAAAGAATCAGCTTTTAATTGTATTTAGATAAACAAAATTTGTCTAATAAATTGAATGGAAGTGAATAATACCACAGCCTTCATTTCAAGACAGTTTATCTGAGTGTTTTGTAAAAATAGGGCATTTAACAATTTTTTCCCAAGGGCATCTCTTAATCCTTTGATAGCCAAATCATTCCCTTTTGAAACATTATAATTACTGTGTGTTTTGGCTTGGTTTGGTTTTGTTTGTTAGCTGGCCTACTCTCTGATCAATAGATCTGAGTAGGAATCAAGCAGTTCTCTGAACATCATTTCATTGATGTCATTAAATTTTGTGGCAGTAAGTAGAATTCTAAGACAGCTCCCAAGATTCCTGGCCCCTGGTGTACATGAACTGTATAATTTCCTCCTCATGAGTGAGAGTGGGGACTGTACATATGACAGGATAGTCACACCTGTAATATGTCATTCTTTTTGTAAGTCTCTGTTGTAGCCAACTGGCATGAGCTCCTCTTGTCGGCCTTGGAGAAGCAATCTGCCATGTGTGAACTGCTAATACAGTTTGAATATTTGTCCTCTCCAAATCTCATGTTGAAATTTGATCTCCAGTGTTGAAGTCTGGACCTAATGGGAGGTGTTTTGGTCATGGGGACAGATGCCCCATGAATTGCTTGGTGCATTCTCCCAGTAATGAGTTCTTACTCTATTAGTTACCCCAAGATCTGATTGTTAAAAAGAGCCTGCCACCTCTTCCTCCTTCTGTCTTGCTCCCTCTCTCACCTTGTGACATGCCTGCTCCCCTTCACCTTGCAGCATAAGTAAGGCTTCCTGAGGCCTCACCAGAACCCAAGCAGATGCTGGTGCCATACTAGTACAGCTTGCAAAACTGTGAGCCAAATAAACCTCTTTTCTTTATAAATTACCCAGTCTCAGATATTATTTTATAGCAATGCAAAAATTGACTAAGACAACTGCCCATGGAGATGGTCACGTGCAAAGACAAGAGGGTAGCCTCTAGGAGCTGAAAACGATCCCTGTTGACAACCAGCAAGGAAATGGGGACTTGAGTCCTATAATCACAAGGAACTGAATCCTGCCAACAACTAGTATGTTTGAAAGACAACCATAAATCTCAGATGAGATCAGAGTCCCAGCTAACACTGTAATTTCAGACTTACGAGATTCATGAAACCCTGAGCAGAGTACCCAGCTAATCCATGCCAGGGCTCCTGCCCCATGAAAATTGTGAGATAGTAAATGTGTGTTGTTTAAAGCCACTAAGTTTGTGGTGATGTCTTATGCAGCAATAGAAAGCTAATACGCTTGCATTTTTTAAGTATTTATATTATTTGGTTAAATGTTCAGAGAAGTTCTCTATTGTAAAAGATTGGCAGAGTTGTTGGCAAACTAATTAGCATAAAATGTGTTTCTGAGTTAGAACAAATTTTATAAATGGTCAGCTTGTTAACAAATATTTTATTGTATATTTTAATTCTCTATGATTTTTGCTTCCCTAAGTAACCCTGTAACTATAAGTCAAGGGACATGAAAACAAAGACTCTTTCTCTACCTTTAAGATAGAATCCCTACCCTTAAAATATTTTGATTTACACTTTCAACAATGACAAAATAGTGTGTTTAAGGTAATCTCTCTGCCTACTCTTTCTTCTTTCCCTCTCACTTTCACAGGTTTTTATCCCAAAGGAACCCTTTAATAAACATCCTGTACAACACACTGTCTCAGAGTCCTCAGAGCTGGCATCCCAGGGAACCCAAACTGCAAACCCAAACTTCTACAATGAATTCATGTGCAATTTATTCTAAAAGATCTGTACACACACACACACACACACACACACATTTCTCATCCTATTGCTCTTCACTACTTCCTTCATCTCTGTGCTGCAATTTGGGATCATTTTTCTTCCCCTTGAGTAATTTATTATGTCTTTTAAAGTGAGTCTGTTGCTCAAAAATTCTTTTAGTATTTATTTGTATAAAAAGTCTTAATTTTGTCTTCATATAAAATTTTGTTTGACATTCTATTCCAAATTGACTGTTATTCCCTTTCCATGTTTTCCAGACACAGTTCCATTGTCTCCTGATTTCCATCGTTTATGTTTAGAAGTCAGTGTTGTTTTTGGCTTCTTTGTGAGTAATTTGTCTTTTTTATTTGTCTACTTATATTTTTTTATTTTGAAATAGTTTAAAAGTATAAAAAATCTGCACACAAACACAACAAACTAAGTCATATATATATATGTCCTAGTTTTATAAACTAATAATTTATTGTAAATTTTATAAACTAATAATTTATTGCAAATTTAAGTCAACAGTCTTAAAATCTCTCACCCATTCTATTTTCTCTTTTCTCTTTTTATATCTCCCTTAGATTAAATATTTTTATTATTAACTTTTCTGTCTCTATTGTCTCATTAGTCATACATTCTCACCTGATAGTGGTTTTCCTGGAAATCACAATATTCATTCTTTACGTATCCAAGTCTAACACAAATGAGTATCTTGGCCACTTCCCAAGAAACTCAAAGATGTGCAAGCACTTTAACTCTATTTACCTTCCTCCCGCTTTTTACTTTCACATTACTGTGTTCAGATATATATTCCATTAGAGAAATTTTTCCATTTTCCTATTGAGTTGCCTCTTTTTCTTATTGATTTGTAGCAACATTTTTTCACCTTTAATATTCTGAATATTAGTCCTTTACCAGTTTTATGTACTGCAAATGTCTTCTCCCAACCTATGCTTTTCTTGTTTTAATGGCTTTGAGGTATAATTGACATATAATAAATTACATATATTTATGTATACACATGTGCATACATACTTAATATGTACAATTTGTTGAGTTTTGACATAGCTATACACTCATGAAACCATCACCACAATCAAAATAGTGAACACATGCATTATCCCCTCAAGAGTTTCTTCATGTTCCTGTGTAATCCATCCCCCCTCACCCTGCCTCCTCTCCATGCCCATTCACAGGCACCCACTGGTATGTTTTCTGTTGCCATAGATCATATTGCATTTTCTAGAGTCTTATATGAAAGGAATAATACAATATGGACTCATTTTTACCTAACTTTTTCACTCAGCATAACTATTTTGAGGCTTATCCATGCTTGATCTTGCTTCATCCTTGCTTATTGTACTGTTGAGTAGGAACCCATTGCATGAACATGATAAAAATTGTTTCTTCATTCACATGTTGATGGACATTTGGGTTGCTAACACTCTCTTTTTAACTTTAGTGGGTGTGAAGTGATATCTCACTGTAGTTTACATTTCCCTAATGACTCACGTTACTGAGCACTTTTTTGTGTACTTACTAGCCGAAGTGTTTACACCTTTTGCCCATTTTTTAAATTGTTAGCCTTCTTACTGAACTGTAAGAGTTCTTTGTATATTCTTGACATAGCCCTTTGCCATATAGATACATAGATAATTTTTTTTCCCAGTCTGTGACTTGTCTTTCAAAGAAAAGGGTCTCTTTTCTTTTTCCTTTTCTTTTCTTTTTTTCTGTACATCTCAGCAGCAGCAAATCATGCTCTGAGAGTTACTGAGTAAACCCCAGAATCCAAGCTCAACTGTTTATGCTATTATTTGAAAAAGAATAATTATTCTTCTGTGTTTCCACCAATGAAGTATTCACACAATATCTCCCTGATGTCAAATAAAATATTGTTTAGAATAGCACAAAGGGCTTTTATTTCATTGTCATAAAGTTGTCAGTTTTCTAATACAAGCATCTCAGAAGTAGTGACATTGTTAAGCTAGAAGCCTGTGACTGATTTAAAGTTCAGAAGTTATCAGCTGTAATTAATAAATTGAGCTCATTCTCCAAAAAAACATTTTCAGAGACTATCAAAACACAAAGACACTCTTAACTTGCAATATTTAATTTGAAGCTGCTACTGAGGCTTTTAGCTAAATTAGGCCTGTGCGAAAGCAATTCACTTCATTACCAGGGTCCTTCAAATTTTCCTCTGCAATATCACTGATTTCATACTTGATTCACATAATTGTCCTTTAAATTTTAGGCCGTGTCCAAAAAGTCCTTCCAAAAGCCAGCTAAAAGAATTCGCTCTCTGGCATCAATTGCAATAATACACCTGTAAGGAGGCAATCAGAGGACAGAGAGACCAAGATGAGAGGGAAGGACATTGTCCTCCAGAAACTGAGTTCTGAAAGGCAGAACAAGATGACACGGGGGGACTGTCAAAAACTCTCACAGGAGAAGAATCCACTTCAATGAAAGATACAAATCCATTGGGCAGGGCAATAATTGGAAGTGTAATATTAATATTAACTAGCATGGTTTGTTCCCCCTTCAGTCTTCCTTGGCTGGTACTCACTGCTCACAGTTTAGACATCTAAATGCAAACATGCAAATAACAACAAAAGAATTAATCTCTTGGATTCTAAACTTTAAAAACCAAGGACTAGACCTAAAGAATAAAATTAGTTTCTCCCTCCCAACCTTCACCTCCCCAGCCTTGCTGCACTCTGACAAGGTCATTCTTGGAGCTGATATTCTCAATTAAAGAAGAGTGAAGATCCGTGATGACTGAATGCAGTCAACGATTTCAGATAGGATCCTAGATGAGAAAGAAAACATTCTAAGAAGGGCATTGCTAGGGCAAGTGAAAATTGTTGGATATGTATGTATATTAGTAATAGCATTGCATCGATACTAAATCCCCAAATTTGATAAGGTAAGAAAATGCTTTATTCTAGGGAGACAGATGGTGAAGTATTTCAGGGTGAAATGGCATGATGTAGGTAACTAACTCCATTGATTCAGGGGAAAAAGAGAAAGAGACAGAGAGAGAGGATAGAGAGAAACAAAGCAAATGAGACAAAAAACATAACCATTACTGTATCTATATAAAAGATACACAAATGTTCATTATATTAGTCTTACAACTTTTGTGAAGGTTGTAAGACTTTTTGAGGTTTTTCAAAGCTAAACACACTTTTTATATTGGAGACAAGAGAATCAGAAAGAAAAACTAAACAGTGAGATGCTGGTCGGGGCCTCTCAGCAAACGAGCTAGTGTTTGAGATAGTGTTTGTTGCAAAAGGAAAAGTACTAGAGTATGTTTGGGAATATGATGGTAGAGGGAATTTGTACTCCACTTCTCACCTGGATTCATGGGAGGCAGCAACTTTGCACAGAGGAATAAGGTAAAGAAGGCTGCATGGGATGTTGAGGGCCAAGAGGGCTGAGGGCAGCCAACCACATCACCCAAGGTTTTGCATCATTTCCCATACCGTAGAGGAATTAGTGAATGGCTGACAGTGGTCTTCTCTCCCTGATGCCATGATGCTACCTGCCACTCCAGGAAGAAGGGTAGAGAGAAAAAAGTGCTCAAACTACTGAGTTTAATCTGGAAAGACTGATTTTACCCACAACTGACTAATTTGATTCCACTCCACTAAATTTATTCCACAGAATGGGGGCTCTGGATTGATAGGAAGTTCTGTGCTTGAGAAAAAATAATGGAGTGTTACATTTTTTACATACCAGTGTTTCTGTGATATGAGAGTCTATACGCACAACAATATTTTCTAACACATATTGTTTGGAGAGTAGTAATTTATTATCTACTATGAACACTGGTAATTTAATCTGTATTCTCTTCCCAGGGATCCCCTGTGATCAGTATTAATGGACTGGGGTGAAAAGAGAGAAGAAGGTGACTTTACATTTATGAATATCAAATAATGAGGGCTCAGCTTTTTGCCTTCCAGCAGTCAAGTTCTTCTACTGGGAAGTGCCTCTCTACTGAGGTGACAAACATTTTTAAGTTGGCCAATACATTTTAAAAGTAGTATGTAGAAAGGCATTCCAAAATCAAAATCCAATTTTTGTGATTGCATAGTTGTTTCCTTAAGCTCAGGCAAGGCACTTTGTATACTCATAGAATTTTGGAAGAATTTACAGTTATAATTGTCAGCTTAAATTGTGTTTGAATATCAGTCCTCTTTTAAAGAAAGAAAAGACAAGAAATATTCCTTCTACTTTGTGTCATTAAGCTGGATTTTTACTTGGCAGCATTCAAGGTGGGGATTTTTGCAACATTAAGATAACAATCTCTTCTCTGTAGATTTTTAGTACCCCAGGGATTCAAAGATCAAGTTGCTTAGAGACCCCATGGAATTTGCAGAAAAAGCAAACTCTAATCTTGACATCCGTAATTAATGTTTTTATCTTACTCCGAGAGTTTACTTTGCTGGCAGCTTAGCTGCTCTTTGGAGCAGAATAAGGCTCTTGCTACACCACATCCCACACGACTTTCTATCCTGAGAGTGGGTTGGGGAGCTCTGGGACTCTCTATGGGCTCTTTTCTCTTGGGCTCAATGTCAAGCTCTTGATCTAGTTATGTAGTGGTTGCATATATGCCTAGGTTTCCTTCCAATCAATCTTGCTGCAGGTTTCCTAAGCTAGGCTAATGCTTGCCTTATTTCCAGAGCATTTTATATTGGGTTCACCGATCAATTCATATGCATGCACAGAGCACAGGATCAATCGTAGGTTGTGAAAATATCTGTATAACATATTACTCAGTGAAATGTGAAAATATCTGTATAATTCTGGTACAATTTAAACATCTGTCTTTTTCTCAGTAACCAAGACCACTGGCCACTCAGGCAAAAACAAATAAACCTGACCTGTATATGTACCTACACACACACACATACATGCACATGCACAAATATGAATTTGATTGTGACTGAGGCATGTGCCAGTTCTAATCATTCCCACATTGTTTTTACATATTTATATTGTAACTCTTTGGACTAAGGTGCATAAGCGCTTGATTGACGTACCAATGAAAATGAGGAGAGGTAATCTATCATCCCTCCCACCCTTAAAAGACAATGTAGTCACCTGACTAAGTAGCCAAAATTGTCACAGAGAGTATCATGACCATCTTTTGTACATTCCACAAACATTTATGGAACTTCTAGTCTGAGGCCTGACATCTTCACTCAGAATGCTATAGCAAGCAAGACAAAGGGAGTCCTGCTACCTCTCAAGTGCTAGAGGGGAGAAAGACAATGAACAAAGAACAGAATCGATAAAATAATCGTCAGATAGTGGTAAAAGCCAAGAAGAAACAAAAATGGAGTGATGTCATAGAGCAAATGTGGGACTGCATCAGATCGAGGGATCAGGGAATGTGCCATTGAAGGTTACGTATGAGCTGAGACCTGACTCACAAGTGTTCAGGATATAGCGCTATGGTCTGATTTTTCAGGTCATTTTGTGATGTGGCTCCTTCACACACATTTAAATGAACTGATTAGAATACACAACTGGTGGACAGGGTTCTATATTATACCCTCAGCTTCCTCCCACTTTCTTTTTAAGCTTCATTCTAAAATGACATTTTAGAAATGTAAGTGGCAAAGCTAGACACGTTAGCTATAAGTGATATAGAAATCCCAAAAAGATGATCCAGCAGGGATTGAGCTGGTCTTTTAGACAAAAATAATGAGGTCATTGCTTTGTCGACAGCCATCAGCTTGCATATCTCAGCCTCTATCAGTGACCAAAATCATCCAACAAAATGACTCCTTAAGTGCTTATGATGAAGAACAGCTACCAGGACACCCAGGCAAGCATTCTTACACTCATATCTTCTGTGAATCCATCAGCCAGCAGTTCCCATGCTCAGGGTAAGGAGCAGACATATTTCTTGTCAGTAAATTTATCTATTGAGATGCTGTAAAATGTTCCTATCTATCATCTTGTACGTCATATACCATAACTCTTATGGCTTATGACTTGTAGACAACACAAATAGCCACCTGAAGGTGTCCTCATGCAAAATTCTGCTGTTCAGAAAAGAAAATAACCACTAGTCTTATAACCCTGTGGCAATCCTTTATTCTCCCTAAACACTAATTTTTGCATGTCAAAAAAGAAAGTTAACTGGATGAACTCTAAATTTGAATTTTAGTCTTTTAGATTTCCTAAAAATGATTCAAACAATATTTCTTTGCAAGGGAAGATATAAAACATTTGCTGAAATTCAAGAAAGAATAATATCTGAGCATTTTGAGCACTGTATCCATTGGGAATATGCATGGCTGCAACTAATGAAACAGTAAACAGTGGCTTCAACAAATAAGGCTTTCTTTTTCTCTCATAACAAGAAGCCTGGAGGTAGACTTTAGCTGGCTTTCGCTCAGCAGCATCACAATGTTATGGTCAGCGTATCCCTTGCATATCCCTTGGTCTTTTCCTTACCTTGTCACCTCAAGTTCACAAACTGGCTGCCACAACTGCAAAAATCATATCCTCATGACTGACTGAAGAGCTGGAAGATTAGTAGAGGCAAGAGGCGTGCCATCCAGGTTTATCTTTCTATTTGGGGGGAAAAAAAGTATTTTATAGAAGCTCCTGCAGCAGCCAACTCCTTTGGTTTCATGTGTTACATGACCAACTCTAGGTCCAAAGTGCCTATGACTTTGCTTCTCCAGCCTGAATTGTGGAAATCTCAGTCTTTTCAATGGTTTTTGGGTCAGCCAAGCAACCATGTCTACCACAATAATTTCTGTATTATATCTTCATATTCCTACACATCTCCTTAATTACAACTCCCAGGATAGTTATCTAGGGTTTCACTAAAATATGGACATAGAGCCAACTTTAAACTATTGAGTAATTGAGATTTTTGAAGGCACTGGCTTATAGGAAATGTTAGCAGGAAAAAACAATACCAATTGATTCAAACAGGAAAGACCGCCTCAAGGTTTGCCAAAATACATTAAAGCTAGCAGTTGGCTGATTTTTAAAAAACATATTTTCTAATTGTAAAAGAAATATAAGCTTATTTAACAAGAATTTTTATTGTAGGGAATTATAAAAAGAAAGTGAAAGTCATCTAAAAGTAACTCCCTACATAACATATTTGGTATATTCCCATTAAAACACGTTTTGTAAGCGTTCCACATATTTTCTTCCTTTCTCCACTCTGTTCTTTCTGTAACTATGCTAAGTTCTCCTGAAATCTGCTTTCATCTACTGAATATATCCTCATTCCCTCTGCATATGGTTGCTGTATTATATCCCATTATGAAATATCAGTGTTAAGAACACAGATCACCCCAGACTGTCTGGGTGTCACCCCAATGTGACCACTTACCAGCTGCATAACTTCTTTGTGGTTCAATTTTGTCATATTTAAGATGAGATAATAATACTATCTATGTAGAGGATTGTTGTGAAAATTAAGCTAGTTAATCCCTGTAATACACTTAGTAGAGTGACAGGCAAATAATAGTGCTCGATAAATGTCAGCCAGTTTTATTGTATGGAAATATGTCAACTAATTTTATTAACCCTGAATTGGTAGACATTCAAATTATCTCAAAATATTTGATTTAATAAATGGCCCATCCATTAATATCCTTGAAAATACATCTTGGTCAAATAATGTCCTAAGGATACATTCCCTCAAATATAATTGCTGGGCCAAAGGATATCCACACTTTAAATTTTGACACTTATTTCCAAGCTGCTCTTTAGAAAGCTTGTTCCAAGCCATGTAGGAAGTGATTGTTTTGGGGTAAGGGAAGGTCTGTTTTCCCATTCTAGACATTAATTTTTTCCAAACCAGCAGTGAGAATTCTTATTACTCTTTTAATTCATATTTCTTTAATATGTAAAAAGACTTAAAATTTTCTAAGTGTTTTTTAATCATTCATATATATATTGAGACGGAGTTTGGTTCTTGTTGCCCAGGCTGGAATGCAATGGTGCGGTCTTGGCTCACTACGACCTCTGCCTCCCGGGTTCAAGAGATTCTCCTGCCTCAGCCTCCCAAGTAGCTGGGATAACAGGCATGTGCCACCAAGCCTGGCTATTTTTTTGTGTGTGTGTTTTTAGTAGAGACGGGGTTTCACCATGTTGGTCAGGCTGGTCTCGAACTCCTGACCTCAGGTGATCCACCCGCCTCAACTTCCCAAAGTGCTGGGATTACAGGCATGAGCCACCATACCCAGCCAACCATTCATATTTCTAATGAATCATGTGATTGTGTCCTTAGAGGCTTAATGGATTTTTTGTTGTAGGGGTTAGGTGACCTATATGCCCTTTAAATTAAAGAGTCCAACAGCAAAAGGGAGTCTGACAATATTTCAAACATTTCTTTTTGCATTCTCAATGACTGCTACCAATTTTTTCTCAATTTGAAAGAAATAGCTGGTTAAGAGGAATTTTCAGCTTTTGTGAGATGTGCATCTGTTTAGAAAAATCTATGAAAAGGAAATAGTAGGCCGGGCGCGGTGGCTCAAGCCTGTAATCCCAGCACTTTGGGAGGCCGAGACGGGCGGATCATGAGGCCAGTAGATCGAGACCATCCTGGCTAACCCGGTGAAACCCCGTCTCTACTAAAAAATACAAAAAATTAGCCGGGCGTGGCGGTGGGCGCCTGTAGCTACTCGGGAGGCTGAGGCAGGAGAATGGCGTGAACCCGGGAGGCGGAGCTTGCAGTGAGCTGAGATCCGGCCACTGCACTCCAGCCTGGGCGACACAGTGAGACTCCGTCTCAAAAAAAAAAAAAAAAAAAAGAAAAGAAGAAAAAAAAAAGAAAAGGAAATAGTAAAAAGATGTGGGGAAAAAAAACAGAAGAAAGCTATTTCAAATGAGAATGAGTTACTGAGTTACCTATTTGATTATTTTTTATTTTGATTATATTTGACTTATTATTTTGACATGTCCTGAATTGGCAAGGAGAAAAAATGAGACTCTACTGTTTTGCTAAGTATTCCTGGTACACATCTTTGTGGGGGTGTAAATCACATAAGTCAACTTTTTCAAAATACTTTCCTAGGACCACTTGCTTGGCATCACTCGAAGAGCTTAAATATCTGATTCTGGAATTCAATCCTCCAGACACTAAAGATGAAAGTCTCTAAAGATATATACCAGATAGCTGCATCTTGTAAAGGCCCTTTCTAGGAGATTGTTACATGCACCAATTTTGGAAAAAAACAAAAAAACAAAAAAACTTTGGAGAATACCCATTTAGTAACAACAGTTCATTCAATTGTTCATCCATTTGTTCAAAGAGTAATTAAAATAATTACTGAGCACCTACAATGTGCCAGCCACTGTTCTGGAGATGGAACAGGGAATTAACCCCATGGTCTAATGGGGCTTACATTATAATGGAGGAAGTCAAACAACAACAAAAAACATGCATTATTATGCAAGGTGGTAAGTGCTATTACAAAGACTAAAGCAAAGTAAGGGGAAAGACAGTGATGTGGGGTGAGTACTTCTGTAGGTTTATTAATAATCTGTAACTTTCATTTGTCTCTTTTTTGGACAATAAAGTTACCTTAATATCAATCTTAGAGGCATTCCAACTTCTCAGTTCACCTGAGTTTGGGGCTGGCTCTCTTGTCCTCAACATATCCTTGCTTCCTTCCACCCTCACCTATTCCTGGGGACCTCTGGCCCTATGGGGTATTAGCAAAGGATGGACTCAGTGGCCAAAAGGCTAGCCTTCTCCATCAATAGGACCATGAACA
The DNA here is from genome assembly GCF_000951045.1 of Mandrillus leucophaeus. Taxonomy (NCBI): domain Eukaryota; kingdom Metazoa; phylum Chordata; class Mammalia; order Primates; family Cercopithecidae; genus Mandrillus; species Mandrillus leucophaeus. The sequence continues at coordinate 1,379,139 of NW_012109308.1, read as the reverse complement.
AACTAATGCGTGGTAAATAAATAGCCTAGACAGCAATCAAGCAGTGATAAAATATGAACCAAGGCAATATTTACAGTCTACCTAAGCCCAATAAATTATCAACTGAAATCTTCAAGAAACACAGAGGCCAAGACATGGTGGAAGCATCCAGCACATCGGACAGCGCCAGCAGCATGGTAAGGTATAGCTGCGGAGGTCCTGCTGGGAGCTGCCAACTAACTTCCTGAGCATTATATTGCTCAATGCTTGGGTTAAACGAGGGTCAAGGGGTGGGAGGTGGAAGAATGAACCCAGAGCTTCAGAAGACTCTGAAACAAATCTGGTTAAACCAAGCACTGGTCAAGGAGCTTTTAGACCCTAAACCTAAAATGCAGCCAGAAAGCCATACCACAGTTACTCCTCTTTCAGAAGTAGCTGCAACAGCAACAGCAGCGGAAATCTGGCAAACAGATTATCTGGCAGTTAGAGTTGACTATGCAGTTTTGGGTATACACGTAGAGGTCTGTTCAAGTAAGACTAGAGTTTATTCTCCTTCCCTTTCCTCCCCTCCTCCTCCCCTCTTCCTCTTCTTCTTCTTTCCTCTTTCTTCTCCTCCTCCTTGTACTTCCTCTTCTTTCTCCTTCTTCCTATTCTTCTTCTTCTGCTTCTTTCTTCTCCTCCT
>NW_012109308.1:1288569-1378428 GCF_000951045.1 Mandrillus leucophaeus | reverse complement strand
TTCTTCTTCTTTCCTCTTTCTTCTCCTCCTCCTTGTACTTCCTCTTCTTTCTCCTTCTTCCTATTCTTCTTCTTCTGCTTCTTTCTTCTCCTCCTCCTCCTCCTACTTCTTCCTTCTTTCTTCTTCTTTCCTCTTTCTTCTCCTCCTCCTTGTACTTCCTCTTCTTTCTCCTTCTTCCTATTCTTCTTCTTCTGCTTCTTTCTTCCTCCTCCTCCTCCTCTTCTTCTCCTTCTTCTTTTTTTAAGAGACAGGGTCTTGCTCTGTGGCCCAGGCTTGAGTACATGGAGTGCAGTGCCACAATCATAGCTAACTGCAGCCTTGAACTCCTGGACCCAAGCAATCCTCCTGCCTCAGCCTACTAAGTAGCTGGGACTACAGGCATGCACCACCACACCCAGCCAATTAAAAAAATTTCTTTTAAGAAAAGGGGTCTTGCTATGTTGCTCAGGCTGGTCTTGAACTCCTGGGTTCAAGTGATCCTCCCACCTCAGCTTCTCAAGTAGCTGGGATTATAGGCTTGAGCCACAGCACCCAGCATAGTTTCTTAACTGGTATCCATGCACTGGCTGGTCCACAAACCCTATGATGTAAGCAAGCTTCTCTCTCTCTCTCTCTCTCTCCCTCTCTCTCACACACACACACACACACACACATTATCTATAGGTAGATAGAGATCTGTGTGTGTGTAGCAAGGAGGCTGTGTACAAGTACACTATTTTTTCCTGTGAAGAATTCTTACCGATTTCATCAGATTCTCAAAGGAGACTGTAACCCAGTAAAGCTTACGAACTATCATCTTAGAACAAGGATCAGTATCCTTTAGATCTTGAGCTGGAATATACAATTCAGCCACAGAAGGTTCTTGGTTAGAATGAATGTCATGGAATACTACTTCCACACAAACCCCAGCTACTGACACTCACTCTCAGGGTTATAAAATGTCTCATGCCTTGTGAGTTCTGTCTTTTGGACAGGAAGCTAAAAGTTTCATGTTCGTTATATATGAAGATCTGTGTTAGGGATTTTTAAAAACACATTACTATATTAGGTAGCTGTCAGTGCATAAACCACTCAAAACTTTGTGGTGTTATTTACTTATGAATTGGTAATGTCAGCAACATGGAATAGGTTCAGATTCTTTTGCCTAGGAATTACAAGGCATGGGTTTAGAATCCGATAACATTATTTTTGCCACATTCATTAGTTAAGGTGCATGACAAGGCCAGCCCAGATTCCAGGGTGCTGAGAAACAGACTACTTCCTCATGGGATGAGCTGCAAAGTCACACTGCAAAGGGGCTGCTCATGGAAGAATCACTGTGGCCATCTCGAAAACAATCTTCCACACCTACATGCTGAAGAATTTACAGTTGAAATAATACACTATCTGTGATTTGCTTGAAAACATCCCAGAAACAAAAACTGGTAGGAAAATAATTGAAAGAAAAATGGCAAAAAGTGATCAGTGTTGAAGCTTGATGATGGGCACATGAGGGTTATTTACATTAGTCTTTTTATTTTTGCACATATTTGTAATTTTTTAAATTAAAAGGTTAAAATTAAATTAACAAAACACATGCCCTCTATGAATCCTTATAACAATTATCTTTTTCCCTTTTACATATGTGGACATTGAATAGGAGGCAGTCATGTGACTGGCTATTGCTAATATCACTCATAGAATAATAGCTAATATTTACTGAAGACATATAATGCACCAGCACCTTTGCAACATTGTATATCATATCTCATTTAGTCCTCACAATACTATGCATCAGGTGGCATTATTGTCTCCATTCCTAAGATAAGAAACACCAGAAAGCTGCCCAAGTTTACAAAATAAGTAGTGAAAGCCTGATTTGGATCCAAGAAATGTGGCTTCAAAGCCTCCACTCTATGAAGAAGCAAAGCTGAGATTAGAATCAAGTTCTGTGTGGTTTCAGCAGCAGGACCTCCCACTCCACAGTGCTAGGCCAGGACTTTCAGAGCCAGTGCTTCCCAGGTCATTTTCCTTCGGTATACTGTCTGTCTGAATTTCCCTTCCCAAATCTGCACATTGTGCATTAATACCCCACACTCAATAAGGATCTGACTAATGGCACAGCCCATTTCCCATAGGGGGAACACCTCTATTTTCTTCTACTAAATATATATCTGTAAGTGCTTTATAAACTGTAAGGTAATTTGAAAGGTTCACTTGTTCTACAACATAAGTAGCATTTTAAATGAACAACTATTTGAAAAATTATTTTTAAGACTCTCCAAAGAAGCTAAATCTTGTGGTAAGGCTCTCCTTTGGAACTGTCCATACCAACATCAGCAAGTGTAAGCACGTTTTAGTTAGGGTGAGAATTGTGGGGCGAGAATCATCATTGTAGGAGGAAAAGCAAGAAGACTCATGAAGTGGGAGTTGGGGCTATCAAAGTTTGTTTCCAGGAATGACCTAAGAACCAACTGGAGCAGCTTGGGATTTTTCAATTACTCTTCCTTCAGAGTGAAGATACTCTGTGCTACTCCTAAATGCTCTCCTGTCTATGTGTTAGAGCCTCAGCCACTCCAGCCTGAGGCTGTAGCTTGTCACTCCAGACTCTGAGGAAGTAAGAGAGACAATGTACCAAAATACTTGGCAGGAAAATTGGAGTGGAGGGATTTCACTCCCATGTCATACGAAATAGCACTAGGCATTGCCTGAAAGGATCCTTTGTCCAACCCCATCAGCAGCAACACCACATCTCAACTGCGACGGAGAGGTCTATAGATGCAGAGTAGAGGTGTATGTGTTTGTGTATGTGTGAATGGATTTATGACTTATTTAGAAACATACCAAAACTTAAAAAGAGAACGTTCACTCCAGGAGTTACTGATACAAAGAAATGTGACAGAATATTTTATTGAGATTCAGAATAAAAATTGTTCTTCCAGGGTCCTAGGTATCTTTTTGTAAGATGGGCTTGTGTTCCTTCCACGATACAGGGAAAGTAAGTAAAATGGTGTCTTCCACACATACAAGACTTGTCAACAGTCTTCTCTCAAGCATCCCAGCTGTGCAGAGAGGACATTAAAGGACTGAAGACATTAACTGATTGATAACATGGAGTTATGCAGTGCTTTCCAATGCTTCATCTTTCTTAGAAATCAAAATTAAGGCGCATGAGAAAGTAGAATCAGCTGATTACAAAATTTAACATTATATAAAAATATAGAAGGAGAGATAGAGGGGAAGAAGAGAAAAAAAGAGTAAGACAGACAGAGAAGCAACCTTCTTACAGACAAGCTCCTTAATCACTCAGGTTTCAAACTCAATCACAATCACAATCACACATAAAGCAGTAATAGAGGTCAAGTTTCAACTGTGTAGGTGCATTGTACATATCAGGTTTCCCAGAAACAGGAGTCATAAAAACACATGATTTATCAAGAAGCATTTTCTCTCCCCATCCAAGTAAACTCTTCCCCTGGAAATCACACAGCTGTCACCTTTGGAGGGAGGCTGGACTGCGGGTGCTAACTTTCCTATCTTTAAGTTCCCTGAAACTAGGCTAAAGTAAATCAGAATTTGAATTTTCCTTAGCTTTCAGAATTTCAAGGAAACCAAAAGTCTATACCAGAATTTCAGGCAAGGTCGGTCAGCCAGATACTATGAAGGGATCATAGTTAAGAGAGTTGGAACTGCTGGGTTTTTAATCTTAAAAGTTGGTGCTACTCAGCCTGGAATGCACTCTAGGTCACAGCTCTCAGCACATGCCTCCTTGCAATCACGGCCACCAGACATTTTTCTCTCACTGTGGGAAAGTGTCAAATCTTTTCTCTTTGCGTGTGCATATTTGAGTCACAGGAAATGGTCTTTATATCCCACTCATAGGAATGAATGAGGTGTGAGAACATTTTAATTTCATACAAATGCTTCATGTCTTTATCAGGCTGGATTTGCTTTTGTTTCCTTTGCATAGCTGCTTAAAAATTCCAGTAATTCTACAAGTGATGCAGATTCATTATGGGAAACATGTACATACAGATAATAAAAGCAAAGAAGCAGAGGAAGCCATCTAAAGACATGCAAAGACGACTACTGTTAGCATTGCCTGTTGTCTGGAAGCCTTTCTCAAAATATAAATTAAAAATTTTTCATTATTAAGGGCCATCTTCATATTTTCAAGAAAAGTGCCTTTGAAATAATTTAGAATTTCATCACAATTCCGATACTTATAAATATAGAATTATGACAATATAATTTTCATTGTAAATAATGCTTATTGTAATAAACAATAAACAACACTGAAAACTAAGAAATAAACCTAAACCAGTATCTATGTAATTACAGGCAATTAAGGGTAATTAAAATACAATGAGCCTTGGTTAAAGTCAAAAGAGATATCATTTGGGCCCCAGCTCTGACACTAACCCATAGTGTGACCAAGAATAAATTACTTAGCTGGGCACGGTAATCCCAGCACTTTGGGAGGCCGAGGCGGGTGGATCACTTGAGGTCAGAAGTTCAAGACCAGCCTGGCCAACATTGTGAAACCCCTTCTCTACTTAAAATACAAAAATTAGCCAGGCGTGGTGGCAGGCACCTGCAATCCCAACTACTCAGGAGGCTGAAGCAGGAGAATCTCTTGAACCCAAGAGGCGGAAGTTGCAGTGACCCAAGATCACACCACTGTACTCCAGCCTGGGTGACAGAGCAAGACTCTGTCTCAAAAACAAAAAAAGAATAAATCACTTTACCTCTCTTAAGTTCAGTTTTATCTGCAGAATGAAGGGGCCAGATTTTATTCCTAAGGTCCCTTCTAGCGTTAAAGTTGTCTGACATCAGCTGAAGCAGAGTCAAAGTTAAGCACCTCTTTGCTATATTTTACCTGTATAGGCAATCACTTCTAAATATTCAAATTACTAATTCTATTTTTCATTTATAGATGAGCTTATCCAGATGATACTTTAATTCTTCATCACTGAGAACACAAAGAAGTAAACCAACTTAAGAGTTACTACGTTAGTCATAAATTTATTCATACGCTAAGCAGACTAAATTGAAATACAACAAAAATGACTTTTAGAGCTACCACACAGTCAAATTTTTCCTCAAGTAGAGTATCAGATAGTCTATTGCAATATTAAGAACTTCATTTGTATAAAGGAGAAGAATCCCAGAATCAGGTTGGAGGACACTGGAGTGATAACATAATTGAATCTTGCCTCACGGCATGGATGGCAAATTCAAAGGCATACAGGAATCATACACACAGGCTATATAAATGTCTCCTTGTGTCTGGCCCTTTTGAGAAAACCCAATGATAAAGTGACAGGCCTTGGTGAACTGTAAAAAGCATACCCAGTATGAGATCCAAGGAACTGGTGGATTGTTGACATGAGAAGTATGGGCACAAAATAGCCAAATCTGATTTTTCAAAATATGCCGGAAATCCACATTGTGCGTGTGTGTGTGTGTGCGTGTGTGTAAATTCCCAAGTTTCTAACTTTGAATCAAATATTTCTTTTCTTCTGCACTGTGTGTGGCCCAAACAGTACAATGGTGGGCCACTAATTTGCAAACCTACAAATTATACAGAAAAAACCGACTTCTTCCATTTTCTGGAAGAAGAGAGACAGAGAAGCAACCTTCTTACAGACAAGCTCCTTAATCACTTAATCACATAGACATGCAACTGAAGCACCAAACAGTGGAAGACCAAACCAATCATCTGTGGAGGGGAAGAGTAAACCTATATTGTAATAAAACCACCACAACATTTATGCCTAGGGAGATAAATTCTGAGTATATTTTCTCCAAATAGCTAATGATGATTGGATTGTTTTATCCACAGGCAAATAAACATGCAACTCTTTGCATTTCAGAGTTGACATCCAAATAATACAAACTAACCATTTTTAAATGAACTTGGTAAAAAGTCTTATTGTCAGTGTATATAATTTCCTTGAATTTAGGTTGAGCAATAAAATTATCCCAAAGCCTCTGACCAAGCCCCCACCCTCATCCAGCCACAGTGAGAAAGAAGGAAAAATGCTAACAAAGATATTCCACTGCTGTGCTAATGCATCCAACACTAGCACACTTTTCCCTCCTTCTTGCTCCTATAAAAACATCTGTGCAAAGTGGGCCCAGCTGGCTTGCAAATATGTTCCGAGATGCAGGCCAGTTTCCAGCCCCTTCCTATCACCCTTTGTCTTGTCTCCTTTCTGCCAGTGTGCATTTCTCTCTTGAGTACCTAATGCTTAGTGAAAACAATCAATGTTAACAGGTTAAAAGTTAATGTGCTTCACCTGTTTCACCTCCGTCCATTAGTAAACTTGGACCAGCAAAGGGGGATTTGACGTATTACCTGTTTGCCTATCTCCTCCATGGAGGAAATTATAAGGGGTTCTCAAGAGTTATTCATCAAAATGTCAGGCTCCAATTTGGTAAAATCATTATAACACCTGCTTTCTGGGAATCATCGTGAAATCTCACTCCTTTTCCCTTTGTAGAGAACCTGCTGTTGGCTAAGAAATCCACCCACCCACCCACGACTTTTATTTACAGTTCAAGGTCTATTTGGGATGCAGGGAAGGAAGGAAATTTCAGGAATCAGCTAGTAGTGAACAGTCCTTAGAGACTGAGGCAGAAAAGTATCCAGACTGCTTGGGAAGCCTCCTGAGATTAGGGGGTGCTTATAACACTGCAAAGAACTTCCAAAGTTTCCATTAGTTCAGACTCACTGAGTTATGAAAGCAGTTCCACCTGGAAACTATCTTAATTTCAGCCAAGGCCACAAGCATCTGATATTCAGAGAGATTAAGAAGAAATAATAACGTGTAAAAAAATGTGAAAGGGGTTGGGAAGTATGGAAGCAAGTCTGAGGCACTTGAAATCATCAAAAAAGTTCAAAGTGGCAAAATAGTGATTCCTTAGAGAGTACAGAGCTGGGATTCCTGGAACCAAAACCTATACTCAAGATTCAGGTCTTCACCTTTTTCCACATTCTAGTTCTTGCACAGTAAACCTCCTCATCTTCTTGGCTCACTGGGGGATTTTAGGAGTTTTTAATTCCAAAACTGCTGGTGGCTCTTTATTTACCACCTTCGCAGCAAAAAGTAAGTGCTACAAGGCCACAAACCCTGAAGTTTCAAGGGATGGTGCTCTGCTCCACCCGAATTCAGCTGCTGACTTTCCCAAGAATAAGCCATGCTCTCCCACCATTAGTGTTGCCAGATGTAGCAAATAAAATTACAGGGTACAAGTTAAATTTGAATTTCAAATAATAGTAAATAATTTTTATTATAATACCAAATATCACATAGGCATACTTATACTAAAAATATTCATTTAGCTGAAATCAAATTTAACTGGGTATCCTGTATTTTATCAGGTAACCCTGCTATGAACAGATTCAGAAAGATGGTTGGACTTTACAGCCTAGTGCTTTGAAGAAGAAAATTCATTCAACAAAGCTAGTGAAGAGGAATTTTTAAAATGTATGAAGCTCTTAACTGCCAGAAAAATGCCGAAAGATCCACCTTATGTGCCTCTTTCTGTGATCTGCTGATCCCGAGACTCTACACCCTGGCTGCATGCTAGAGTCACATGGGAAAGCTGAATGTTTCTGATGCGTACACCCTGCCCTAGACCTAATGAATCAGAATGGAATTTTTTAAAGATGCTCCTTGATTCTAAAGAGCAGTCAGGTTAAGATGCACTGAGCTAAAGAGGCAATGAAGAAAAGCTGAAGTGTGGTAGAGAATGTATGATTGCTTCAACTCAAGATTCCTAAACTTTGCTGCACATTGGGTTCACCCAAGGAGTTTTGAAAATCACTGACACCTGGCACCCACCACAGCCATTCTGGTTTCATTAGTGCTAGGCACAGCCTGGGCATCAGGAGTTGTAAAAGTTCCTCAGGTGTTTCTAATACAGAACAAAGTGTGGAAAACACTGTGTGACCCTAATATACCTCTGTTTCTTAAGATGAGAGCAGCTCTAATTACTTTCATGGGAGTAGGAATGAAATCTGACCTTCCAACTGCATTGAAAAACAAATTAGATGTTACTTTTTAAACGTATTTTTCCCATGTTGACTTCAAGATTTAAACCTTATTAATGGGATGTTGTTTTCAGGAACTTAACTCTGGCTCTGTTTATAGGATGTGTATTAATCCCTTTGCCAGGAGTTTTATAGACGGGAGAATGACAGTCACCCAAGACCCTTCTATAACTGCCTGCTTTCAATCATATATAATGATAATGATTACACACCCATGAAACTCAGAAGTCATACTTCATTTGTATATCAAGATTGCACAAACTGATGGATTGACATGAGAAGAGTGTGATGTCAACCTCCAGACTAAGACAAAGAAGGAGAAGAAGAATCTGTGCCTTGCTAACACAAATGTGGTCATAAGGGATGCTGACCTTTCTTACAAATTGCTAAATGCTCACTGATCCCTGGAACTGTGAGTCCTCCAACATTTAAAAGGTTACTCACCCTCAAGAGATTATTCATCCCTGACTTGACGGAGAATGCAAGAACATTACTTGAGTGCCAAAGCCAATAGACACAAATTTCCAAAGCAGCATGCTTTGTGGGAGGATATGGGCTTTACCCCAGCTGCTTGGGTAATCTGAGAGCCAAAGAAAGATATGAGTGTCAGAGAAGACACCTGATGAGTTCCAGAACTTCAGTTTAGGGAAGTATTTCACACAACTAAACAATTTATCAAAAGTGGCCAAATACTGCTAGTAGTGTGTAGCATGTCATGGGTGAGTTGATGGGCTTCATTTGTGATGAAGCCAGAGTCCCAGCATCTTGCCAGGCAGTGGAGAAGTAAACAGGCCAGAAAAGCAATGATTAATACAAAGAAAGGAACATATCTACTGTCAGGGCCACCTCAAGTTTTATTTATCACCATGGTAGGAAGAAAAGGAGATTTTGCTGTCTCTTTGGGGTATTTCAAGGCCACAAAACCTTCTCATTCTTCATATTTTGAGAAAACTTTGGAAACATAAAACTATTTTTTAAAAACAAACATCTAACATTTCTTGTGACTACTTTTGGCCTTTTTACTTGCTCAGTTGATCATTTCATAACTAAATGACTTTAAAGATTTCTGAAATTATGCAATGTTTTCAATATTTTCTAGTTTGAAATATTCATAGGACAACATGGGCCAGATTTGTTTTGAAGGATATGCATAAAATCTGTCTATGACATGATAAAATATTAGGAAATATATGTTTTAAAGCTTTAAGTTCATGAAGGGTAGCTCTTGCTTTAAGATAACTTAATACATGAAATTGAGTATTTACACAAAAGTGAACATTTACTTCAGCCAAGGATTCTTTACTTTCGAGGCCTCTTCAATTATTTTACATACTACATTCCCAAGTACATTTAAAAATGCTTGAATTACAGACAGTACATCAATAAATAAATTCTTGCTGAAAAAAAATTGGTTCAAGTGAGGGACACTTACATTGTCATAAGTGAATGAAGCAATACCCCAAACTAGTTATTTGGTATACTGGTATACTCAGGAACATTTCATGGATTTCATGTAAACTGATTAATAAATGCTCAGCACTTTTTACTCAGAATTAAGAGTAACAATTCCTCTACAAGTTACTTTGATCTCTAACAGATATAAAAAGTTCACAGATTTCCCACTTAAATCAATGAATTTCATTTGATACTAGTGATTTGAGTATGCATTTTTTCATTCATTCATCAAACTTAACTTTAGCCCTTGGCATGTTTCAGGCACTATGGTACTTGCTGGGAGATACAGCTTAGCGAGGGAGGCAGACATAAATTACACAAATTACTAAAAGCTATTATAAGTGGCCTGAAGGAGAAGCACAGGGGACGTGCCCTAGACTAGGGACTCAGCAAAAGAGTCCTGGAGGGAGTGACATTTAAGCTAAGACAGCGCTCTTAATAATAACAGCTCCCATTTACCGACATTATGCTAAAGGAACTTTAGAAGTGTTAGTGATTATCTATTGAATTAGACACTTTGATTTTGCCACTTTGTGCATGGGGAAACTGAGACTTAAAAAGAGCAAGTGGCTTGTCAAAGGTAGACACATCTAGGAAGTAACAGAGCCTGCAGTTAAACCCAGATGCTGACTCCAGAACATGTATTGTGTGCTTAACCATTAGTTATAGGACCTTTCCAGCGAACAGGATGAGAAGAGTGAACTAAATAAAGGGAGGAAAAGAGTGTTCCAGATGAGAAATAACTATGATCTCAAATGACTAAGAGTGTAGATTATAACAAATATGGGCATTTGGCAAATCTAACTGAAACTAGCAAAGAAACATTTCCCAACAGAATCTAATTTCTGTTACAGAAAGAGGGTTTCTTCAAACAAAATATTTGCAAAGACTGTCACCTAGTGGCAACAGGCAGGAGGTGGGTTTTGGGCTGGTAGTTCAGAATAGGGGTATCCAGTTGCTTACCTGGGGATGCTGATGATCAATTTCCATGTCTATCGTGTGCACTGGGCAATCCCAAGTGGATTTTCCTAGAAATAAAATACATTAACCTAAACATTATGAGATCAGCAACCATTTCCTTCAACTGAATTGAGATACAAACAGAAGAGTACGGTGTCACAGTTTCAAGCCCTCAGAGACAGAAAAAGACCCCAAGTTTTATCCTATCCCTCTGATTTGGCCCAAATAAATTTGGGCCAACAGAATAGTGAGTAATCTAAATCATGGCTACGAATATGTTTTATTGGAGAGTGAAGCTTGGGGTTGCTTTACTGGATAAAGAGCCTCCAAGTAGTTGAGGGACTGTCAAAATATATACGGGATATGTAATGGGTGCTAGAGAGGAGGAATACATAACAGCTACAGTCTTTTAAATGGTTGTGAAAGTTAGGACTGTCGTTTTTAATATACATATATATCTTAAACCAACCAGAGTGAGTACACTTCTTAGCAAGTAAAAACTGTAACTAATACAAACATGCAGTCTTAATTCTAACTGGCTTAGGTGCTAAAATCACCTGAAGAAGTTAGTGTAGAGGTGGTGTGGTGGTAGCCTGAAGTGGAACGAAGAAAGGGATTCCATGTAAGCTGTTTGAATCTTTATTTTCCTCCATTAAGCCCCTTTATTTAGGATAGGACTTTATTTTCATTCAACTAAGGCATTTTTTCTCAAAGAAGCCAGATCCAGTCTCTGGAAATTAGCAACTTTCCATTTTAGCCTAAATGTAGAATGGGAACTTGACAGGTTCAATGTCACGGGTTAGTATACTCAAGATGAGACATAAGTATTACTATGTGTATTGGTTAAAACCCTTTACGTTGTTGGCTGGCCATAGTGGCTCACGCCTGTAATTCCAGCACTTTGGGAGGCCAAGGCAGGCGGATCAGTTGAGGTCAGGAGTTCGAGACCAGACTAGCCAAAATGGCAAAACCCCATCTCTACTAAAAATACAAAAATTATCCAGGCATGGTGGTGGATGCTTGTAATCCCAGCTACTTGGGAGGCTGAGGCAGGAGAATCACTTGAACCCAGGAGGCAGAGGTTGTAGTGAGCCAAAATCGCACTACTGCATTCTAGCTTGGGTGACAGAGTAAGACACCATCTCAAAAACAAACAAACAATCAAACAACAACAACAAAAAATCTTTATGTTGCAAACAACAGAAAACAGAAAACTCAAAGTGAAGCTCTGGGGTTGGAGCAAAAACTGAACAGTCCAGGGATAGCTCTAGCTTCATGACAGCTTGATACAGGGCTCAAATGGCATGACCAGAACTCTCTGTTCCCTCTCTTTCAAGCAGATTTGTCTTTCATGAGCCCTAAGCTGGCAGCTGGAAGCTCTGGGTTATAAAGTTTAAGTACAGAGGGTGTATTAATCTGCTCAGGCAACTGTAACAAAATACCACAGACTGGGTGGCTTAAATAACAGACATTTTCTCACAGTTCTGGAGGCTGGGAGTCCAAGACTAAGGTTGGTTTCTGATGAGGTCTCTCTCCCTGGGTTGCAGACAGCCTCCTTCTCGCTGTGTGCACTTGGGAGTAGTGGGGGAAAGAGAGGGAGAAATAAAGAGGAAGGGGATCTATCTCTGATGTCTCTTCCTCTTGTTATAAGGACTGTAGCCCTATCAATTAAGGCCTCACCCTCGTGACCTCATTTAACCTAAAGGGCCCTGTCTCCAAATACAGTTCACATTGGGAATTAGGGTTTCAACATATGAATATGGGGGGAAGGTGGCGATGGGGGTAAGGACACAATTCAGACTGTAACAGAGGCAGTTAATAAAATCCATTTATCTAGCCGTCCCAGTGGAAAATCTCTTTGGCTTAGATTCCATCACATGCACATCTTCGAACCAATTACTGTAACCAGGGTGATGGGCTATCCTAGAGATGACAGGTAGCATCAATTTTAAAGAATTCATATGGCTGAAAATTGAGAAAATAGGAATTACACGAAAGAATCATCAGAATTCTCTTGGTGGGAATAGGAGGAAGGCATTCATGCTAGGATGTTAGCTGATAAATGTCTACTATATTGGGATGGCGCACCCTTTCTCTGAGAGAAGATTTCCCCTATTTAAAGAAAAAATAGTACAGCAATAAGGCTCACTCAGAGTTCAAGCTGGTGCTAGACATTGTTAGTACAGGAGAGATCACAGACTGGGTTTCATTATCATTATTACTATTAAACAGTCAAATCCACCTGCCTGGTACAATGATTCATTCGATATCTAATTATCACAGTAGAAGTTGTGACAATTCAATTTCCTGATCTCATATGGCTCCTGTTTTTCTTGTGGATCCTTATTCTCCTCCTGTGCCATGGATTAGGACAATCTCAAAAGTCCTGCACACACCCCTCTGTTCTCTCTCGAAGCTTTTTTTCTTCAACTCAGCCATCCCCCAAGTTTCAGTGACCACAACCTTTAGTGTAACTTTCATAACTTCATATTCCAGACCATATTATAAATCACAGAGCTCTACAGCTTAATCTCATTCTTATTTGCAGACTCTGTGTCTCAGAGTCCTGAGCTTGTTTTTGCTTGATCCCAGCGAAGACTAGCTTGCAGCTCTACTTAATAACGTGAAGGAACAAGAAAGCCTAAGTCATCCTCTAAGTAAGGATTTACTGTTTACTGTTTGGTAAATGTCTCTTCCACTAAACTCTAAGTTCGTTTAATACAGAGACTATTCATCTGTAGTGCCCAAAACAAATGATCATTCAATAAGTTCCTGTCAAAATATATGTAGATTTCAATACCATGTAACAGTCTAATCCTCTTGTTTCTTCTGGAACAGTCACAAGGAAATGATGACAAGTTCACTACAGGAGTCTATCCCAGTTCTGGACAGCTATAGTATTAGGAATTGTAACTGAGGGGCACAAAATTGGAAGGGGGGTGTTGTTTCCCAGAATCGAAACTCCCATCCTATGCTTGGTGAATCCACTACCGTGTGAAGAGGCCAAGTCCCATCTCTCCTTTTGTCAATGGAAAATAACGGATACAAGGTTGCTGTTTTTTGCTTTTTCCTGACCTTTGGTATTTAGGCCATAGTATGCAGACCTTGCCTGAGTACAGAGATCTGCATCTGGTACTGTGAATCAGAAGTTCCATGTAAGTTATCTTATAAGGAGACCCCATCTAGAATTCATTTCACTTGTGACATCTAGCGTCCAGTGGTGGTATTGGCAGCCTTGTATTCAGGCCATCCCTAAAGAATGACCTTAATTATGACATGGGTAGCCTCTGTGCCTTTGCTAATGCTGTCCCCTCTCCTAGAATGCACCCCTCCTTAGCTCTGCCATCCTTCAAGGCCCTGCTTGAAGTGTCACATGCACTGGGAAGTTTTAAAGGAACATTCAGACAAAATATACCTCTACCTTCACACAACTCTTTTAGTGTGGGGCACATACCACTTGTATAGCATTTACAGCCCTGTAAGTTCTATTTGTTTTTTAAAATCTCCTACTATATTGCGAGCATCTTTTAGGCAATAGTCGAGTTTACCACATCTCTGAATTCCTCCACTATGCCTAACACATTGTGGTCACTTATTAATAGTTTAAAATATATATTTTTAAAATAGGATAGGAAGAAACATTAATAATATGGGGTGTACCTTCTCTTGTTACAAAGGAGAAAAAATAAGTTCAGATCGATTTTAGATTACCTAATTGCAGCCAGTCATGACTGGCCTAAGCTAGAACAATCTTTTCCTGGCTCCCGAGTTAAGGAATCTTTGTTAAACGACAGGGAAAATGGAATTTGTTTCATTTATCCAAGAACATAGGCGTGATTACAAATGAATGAGCGTCTGGTTCATTAGAGCCCCAGATCCATCTGTGAGACTACACTCTGAGCAATTTGTTGCCAATCTTAAAGCTCAGATCAACCCTTTCAGTCTGGCTTAGCTCAGGCAGAAATTGTAGTCTGCAAAGGAAACTGAGAAGAGGAGGGCAAGGAGAGTGTGGCATCCCAATACATAAAGACTCACATCAACGAGAGCAAGCAACTCTGTCAAATTTCACCAGAAGTGAGGACTAAATATTGACTGCCGAATTTTGCAAGGTAGGAATCACTAGTAAACCTAACAAGAGCTACTTCACAGTATTGGTTGGGACCAAATCCTGGTTAAAGTGGGAAAAACAAACAAAAGAACAAAAGGTAAGAAAACGGAGATAATGGATGTAAAGATTTTTTTTTCGCCCAGAAATTTTGTTATAAAGGGAAGAAAACAAATCGGGTGGTTGCTGATTGGGGTCAAGAAGGATTATTTTAAAAAATGAAATCATGAAATGATTTTATGGCAATCATTGCAGGAAGTTTATGAGCTGATAGGGAAGATCCAATAGAGAAGAAAAAACTGAAGCTGCCAAAAAGAGCAGTTAGAGCCAAGTCCTCAAATAGGCAAGAAAAGATGGGCTCAAAAGAACGACATGATTCCTATAACAGTTACTAGGACTCATCAGTGCTCACTAAATGTTAGCTATTATTATTTCTGATTGCTTCAATTTTTGAATAATAGGCATCAAGTTTACAAAACATTATTATTAAAAACACATGCAAACAGCTTGGACTGCATTCAATTCTAGTTCTACCACTCGGACAAGGCACTTTTTCTCTTCAGCCTTTGTTTTTCTCTGCAAAAAATGAGGAGTAATATCTACCTCATAAGGCTGCAGGCTTAACTGAGATAATCTGAAAACTTTAGCACATGGTGGGAACTCAAATGTTAACGCCAGTATTACCACTGGTAGGGTGCATGAGATCGCACGATGGTGCCAAAGGTGATTCTCTACCGTCCAGCCCAGCGACACTGTTCCCCTAGAAGGCACTGTCGTTAAAAAAAAAAAAAAAAACAAAAAAAACAAAAAAAACCAACAAACAAAATACCAAAACACGGAAACTAAAAGCGGATACTTAGAAGACATACATGAAACCAGCCCAAGATACAATTTGTAAGTTAAGGAGCCACGTCTGCGCCTGCGCCAAGCCCACGGCGCGCCGGTAGTTCTAGGAGGGGGCGGGACGCTGCATTGGGCGTTTCTCTTAGTTTTTCCTTTACGCGCGGCTTGGGCGGACATCTCGTGAGACGTGGGACTTCTCGCGGGAACTGCATTCAAAAAGCCCTGGCGCTTACCCGAGAACTAGCTGAGTGAATGGGATGGCGACTGAGGAGTTAGTGTCCTGAATGAATGTGGACGCCCTGAGCTCCCATTAGGAGCCGCTGGCTGCGGCAGCAGGGGACAGGCGTGAGAGGTAGGGGCAAGGGGCCTGGTGGATGGTGGGTGTGGAGAGCGGTAGTGGGGAGAGTCGAATAGGCCCTGAAGAAAGCTAGGGGCCCGGGGTCTTGGCCGAGGCCTTTAGCTGAAACACCTCCTTCCCCGGAACCCTGGGGTCCTACACACTGGGTTCCGAGCCGGTCTAATCTTCCGTTGGACCGCCTCGCCGCCTTCAAGGATTCTGCTCAAATATGGAAGGCCGGGTCGGTTGCCGGGTACTCAAAACGATAACCGCCACTGGATCTGCGCTGTGCGATACGGTAGCCTCTAGTCCGAACTGAGAATGTGCAGATGGGAGATACACACTGGATTTCAGAGAGAGCGCACAAAGAGTAATATCTCACTAATAATTTTTATAATGATTACATGTTGAAATGGTAGTGTTTTGAGTGTATTTGGTTAAATATGTAAATTAATTTTTCATCTGTGTTTACTTTTTAAAACCTGATGGCTCCTAGAACATTTAAAATCACGTACATGGCTCGTGTTATATTTCTGCTGGACAGCACTGCCCCAGCCGTGTGTCAGATTCTACCCTAATTGCTTTTCCTTCGTTATCTCATGTAATCCTTTCAATAACCGATTAGGTGGGTGTTATTTTGCTTGTTTTTATAGATAATTAAACAAGACATTAAATAACTTGTCAAAGTTCATGCAACCAGTGAGTAGTGGAGGCGGGGTTGGAACTCAGGCAGTTTGATTCCCAGAGTTTCCTATCTCCTAAATACTTAGTGTGTGCTGTATTTTTGAGAAGCAGGACAGAAAAATGATTGCAGCACCGGGGTTTGTAGGTAGATTCTAGTTCCCATCTCACTTCGCCTCTTAACTTGCGGGTAACCCTAAGCAAGTTACCTAAACTTTCTGTGCCTCAGCTTGCATTTATAAAATGAGGGAAATACCTTCAACCTCTTGAATTTGTTGAGAAGATTGAATAAGAATGTGTATAAAGCACCAAGCACAATGTCTGCCACACATTAGCTGTAGCTTTTAATCAACCACGGCTCTCTCTCTCTTTGTAGATTGATAGGTTAACTCTTTCTCGTCCACTTAGATCTCTGCTGAAAAGTTACCTCCTCAGGAATTTTTTTTTTTTTGTCCATGTTCATTTCTACACGCTGCCCCCCAGATTAGGACAGCTCCCCCTTGTTACACGCCCAGGTAGCATACATCTCTCTCTCTTCCGCTTATCATACTTGTAACTTGATAGTTCAATTACTTGATTTAATGTCTTTTACTAATAGACTGCAGGATTCAAGAAGACAGGAATATTGTTTTGTGTTACCGTTGTGTTGTCAGCACTAGCACAATGTCTGACGCAGTAAGAATCCCAGCAAATCTTTTGAATAAATGAAAGCAAATTTTTTTTGCTTCTCTAGATAATGCCTGGCTGGAATGTCTTGAGGTTAACCCTATTTTTATTTTGGTGGTTGAGATGACAGTATTTACTTAACTCAGGCTCATCAAGAGAATTAGATGAGATAATATATTTGAAGCACTTAGCATGGCAAATGGTAAATCCTCAACGAATGTGAGTTATTGTAAACAGTACAACATTTAGTTGGCTGGCCCTATTATGTACAGATTTTGAAAAGGTCTTGCATTTTAGAGCAGTGACTGCCACACTGGGATTACCTAGAACACCTTTTTTTCTCTCTTAAAACCCTGTATCTCTTCCCTTGTCTTCATTCTCAGTTAAAGACCTTGCTTCCTAATTCATTGATAAATTGAAGCAGTTAAAAGGTTACTTAGACACACTTCCACCACTATACCTGCATATCAGCATCTGAACTCATATACTTTGCTTTCTTTAAATGAAATATCCATGCTTCTATTAAAACCAGTCTCTCTACATTAAACCTCATCCTGTTTATTCAGGGACATCACTAGCAATTCTCCAGTGTCTTCTGGATCATCAGTTTTTCTTCTCTCCTGGATTTATCCCATGGCCTACAAACACTGTTATTTTTTTCCATCTTAAAAATAAACAAAAAACTCGTCCCTACTTCCTCTCCAACTGCTGCTCCATTTATCCGTTGTCCTTTGCAGCAAACCTGTGCTTGCTATCTTTATTTATCTCCTACCATTTTCTCTCAAAGACATTCTAGTTAGGCTTTCACCCCCACCTGTATATCAAAACTGTTCTTGTCACCAGAGACCTCCAGGAATTCAAATTCAATGGCCAGTTCTCTGTTCTCACCTTAATTGCCTTAGCAGCAGCATCTGACATGATTGATTACTCCCACCTCCTTAATACACTGTTTATTGCCTTCTAGGACAACACATACTCTTGGTTTTCCTTCTACCTCACTGGTCACTCCTGATTCTCTGCTGTCTTCTTCCCTACCTCATAACGGGGTTCAATCCTTGGTCCATTTTTCTTTAAATATTTTTATCCTGTGCAGACTGATAACTCTCAAATTTACATCTCCAGCCAAGATTCCTCTTATCATATATCCAGTTGCCTACTTGATGTAGTTCATGTTCAAAACTTGAATTCCTGATTTTCTTTCCAAAACATGATTTACATCAGTGCTTCAGCTGATGGCAGTTCCGTTTTACAAGGTGCTCAGGCCAGAAGGCTTGGAGGCATTTTTTACTTTTCCCTTTTTCACACATTCCACGTTGTATCTTTCAGAAAATCCTACTGGCCCTACCTTCAAAACCTTCACAATCTGGCCATTTCTTAACAGCCTCCTATGCTACCACCCTAGTCTGAGCCATTTCACATGGTCTCTGCTTCCAGCCTTGTTCCCCTTCTACCTAGTCAACATAGCAGCCAGAATGATCCTTTTAAATTATATCAGATCCTCTACTCCAGACTTTGGAATGACTTCCCGTGTCACCCAGAGTAGGAGCCAAAGTCCTTATGATGACCTGATTTACCCACTCCCTACTATCTCTTACCCAAATTTAGATTTCACTCCCTGGGCTTCTTCCTGCCTTAGAGATTCCCCTCTTGCTGGAACATTCTTCTCCTAAATAGCTGCATGGCCGATTCTCTCATCTTCCGCCTCCTAGTTACATCACCTGTCTCTTCTTCCCAGATTCTTATTCTGTTCTATTTTTTTCTCATCTCTCCTTTCTAATTTATTAATATTCTATGACTTATTGTTTATCTTCCCCTCCTGAAATGTAAGTTGCATGAAGGAGGAGCTTATTTTTGGTCCATTTTGTTCCCTAATGAATCTGAACTGCCCAGAGTGGAACCTAGTGTATGAGGCATTCAAGAAATATTTGTTCAGCAAATGACTAAATTGACTTGAAACATGGGGGAACATTTGTAATGGCCTGGTGCCCTTTGAAGGCAAAGGTGAGTTTGAGTCTTGCTTAAGAGGCTGGGACCAAATAGTAAAGGATAATTAGTAAGGTTGATTAAAGTAGAATGTTTCTATATATAATGTTTAAGTGTTCATAAATCTGGAATGAAAGCAACATCCTCTAATTCTTGTTGATATGGTTTCTATTTTTGCATACTTTTATGAATAACTAGAAAAATACTAGTGAATCTCTTTCCAAGAAAGCAGATTTAATATATACAGGAAGTTAACACTGTTGTGAAAAATTACAGACATGATATTCCTTACTTTACCTTATGAGCCTTATTCACAGCTGCCTTTTTATATTTTATTTATTTATAGTACCCAGACCTTCCTTTTCTGGCGGTATTATTGTTGTTATTATTTTTCAAGACAGTGTCTTGCTCTGTCATTGGCATGATCATAACTCACTGAAGCCTGTAACTCCATCAGTTTTCCCTCCTTAACCTCCCAAGTAGCTGAGACCACAGGGGCATGCACTATCCCCACCTTATTTCTATTGATTGATTGATTGAGATGGAGTCTTGCTGTGTTGCTTAGGCTGGTCTCAAATTCCTGGCCTCAAGCAGTCCCCCCCAGCTGCTGGGATTACAAGCATGAGCCACCATACTTGCTACTATGAGGTTTCTTGATTACTTTTTTTGTTATTCCCTTAATTTTGATTATATGGATAGCGGTCCAATTATGAGACCAACTTTACCTTAACATTTAAAGAAGTTTAGCGTACAACAACTGAACAGTTTTCTGATGGTGAACTGCTTAGAAGCAAAATTAAATGTATTCTATTCCACTCTTTAATTTTTGATCCCAAATCAGTAACAGAATAGTTAGAACAGTTCTTGCTGTTGGAACAAGAATGCAAATTTGACTACTTACTAGTCAGAAAGAAAATTGTAATGTTTTTATATGGCAGTAGAATTGAGTAGATATATTTCTTCTATGATTGATATTATTGCATGGAGTTTTTTGTATAAGCTTAAGTAGTTTTATTTCCTCTATTTACAGGTGGCTAAAAAAAGGAAAAGAACATGGAGGCAGATATAGTCATAAATCTTCGATGCAAGCTCAAAGAGGCTGAAGAAGAGCGACTAAAAGCTGCACAGTATGGTTTACAACTTGTGGAGAGTCAAAATGAATTACAGAATCAATTGGATAAATGTCGTAATGAAATGATGACCATGACTGAGGTAGGACTCTGGACTCCTGTCTGCAAGAGTGTGCTTAGCTATTGAAGATTTGTCCTGTTTAGCAATTAATAGTAGTAGTAGTTTATTCTTTTCTGAAGATTTTAGATCTAGTTCCCACCCTGCCCCATCTCTGTTAAAAAAGAATGAACTAAATGAATTCCTATTATTCTTTCCAACCTAGTGTATTCAGCGTTTGAAAGATCAAGTTATCATTAAAGTTATCATTACTCTCTTTGCCACATTTGCTACCCGATTTTGCTTTGTCTGCACACTTCCTAGATGACCTTGCTTGTTTCAGACCTCTAAACATCTAAGTGCCCCATGACACTACACCAAGCCCTTAGTTCTCCTCTGAAGTCTAGGTTTGTGTGTTCAACTGCCCACTAACAGACTTCTCACACTTAACACAGAAGACTAGATTCCCTGTCCATTACCCAAATATTCTTTTATGATTTTCTTTAGCTTATTTAGTAAATGTAATAGCATTCAGTTTCTTGAACACCAAAAATCTTTGGTATATAAAGATTTATATATAGTTTTGGTTTCTTTATATACCAAAAATCTAGAACTTTTAGTCAATATCTTCCCTTTATTTCTCACATTTCATTCACTAATAAGTTCTAAGAACTGGACTACAAAGCAGGTATCTTTGCTACTGGCACTGTAGTCCAGATCACCATCATTGCTCCTAGACAAGTACTGTAGCCTTCTGGCCAGGTTGCCTGCTTCCATTGTTGCCATTCATGCCATTCGTTCTTCACTTAGTGTCCAAGTGGTCGTGGAAAATACACCAAAGGTCATGCCACAGCCCTGCTAAAAACCATACAACAGCTTCTGATTGCAACAAAATCTGAGCTCTTTCCTTGGGTTTGTAGATCCCTATGTGATTTGACCCCTGCCAACCTTCTGACATCATCTCAAACTGCTTTGCCTTATTTTTGACTATACTAGTCCTCCCTTACGGACTTTACGCCAGCTATTGCCTTTTTTTGAGTTGTTTACCCCTCAGTGCTCTTGGGTTGAGTCCTCAAACTTCAGCTTTCAGTTAAATGTCACCTCAGCAGAGAGGCCAACCCTTACTATGTAATGTAAAGTTACCCTGATTCACTCTTTTTTTTTTCTTTTTTGAGACAGGGTCTTGCTCTGTCGCCCAGGCTGGAATGCAGTGGTGCAATCTTGGCTCACCGCATCCTTCTCCTCCTGGGTTCAAGAGATTCTCCTGCCTCAGTCTCCCAAGTAGCTGGGATTACAGGTGTGTGCCACCACACCCGGCTAATTTTTGTATTTTTAGTAGAGACAGAGTTTCACCATGTTGGCCAGGCTGATCTTGAACTCCTGGCTTCAATTAATCTGCCCGCCTCGGCCTGCCGAAGTGCTGGGATTACAGGCATGAGTCACTGTGCCTAGCCCTCATTCACTCTTAATTATCTGCATTGCTAATTATCTCTAAATTATGAACTCCATGAGAGAGGGAATTTTGTATGCCTTGTTCACTACTGTATCCTCAATGCCTGCCACACAATTATTTCTTAAAAGAATGAATAAATAAATCTGGGTAATTTAGCAAATGCTCAGTAACATATTTAAACTTGAATCTCAACATTGTAAATATGGCAGGTAAAAAATATCTGTAACAGGTAAAAATAACTAGTGATGGCAACCTTTGTGTTTCTACATAGTACTGTTGTAAACCAAGAACTCAGTGCCAAATCTTAAAGGCAAGGTAAAGATTACAAATATCACTAGTAGTAGAAAATAAAACTGTTATACTTAATCATTTTGAGTCATAATTTGTCAAATTTCAGTGTTTAGCAGTTAATACTCTTTGCCTTCCTTTAAAATAAAAAGGGTTTGGAGGGGAATATTTTATCATTTTTTAAAACTTGTTGAAAGAGTTCATACTTGTAATGTTTTTAATGTCTAAACTTCCCTGTGAGTAAGCAAAAGCCCTTTTAATTACTCCTTTTGTCTCAGCCTGCATTCATTCTGATAGACATTTTGTGAACATTTCTCAGATGACTACATTCTGAAAGTAAAGGCTAATCGAGTATTTTTTTCAACTATTTTACTACTACTACATTGTGTTCAGAGCTACAAGCAGAGCATCTCATTATCAAACTAATAATTCTCATGAGGAAAGCTGAAGTGCTGTTAAATGTTTTTTTGTTGTTAGCAGAGATTACTTGACATGTTGACATACCATGGAGCACATTTTACTTCCTCGACAGGGCACAGAAGCAGTAAGCTGTCCCTTGCATGGGTTTAACATAGTCTGGAAATACACCTCAGGGGTTTAGTAAGACTGATTAACTCCAAGGTTATTCCAGGTTTAACATGTCTTCGTTATTTGGAAAGCAGCAAATGCTTGAAATAAGAATGAAACAATTTAAGTTGAAAACTGATTATATGTAATGGCTTTAGGCTATTTTTATGTAATTGAATTGTAATTGAATCTGTTTTCAGAGTTATGAACAAGAAAAATATACCCTTCAAAGAGAAGTTGAACTCAAGAGTCGAATGTTAGAAAGTTTGAGCTGTGAATGTGAAGCTATTAAACAACAGCAAAAAATGCACCTGGAGAAATTGGAAGAACAACTAAGCAGAAGCCATGGACAGGAAGTGAATGAACTAAAATCGAAGGTTGGGATATCTGTGTATTTCAGTGCAAAATATTCCATATTTATGCAACCATCTGTAAACTTTAGATGATAAAGATTTTCTTAAGTGTCAGTTTTGCAAAATAGCCAAGATCTAAGTCTTCATTATCTTAATATTGGGGGTGGGAACACTGAGATGCAAGAGTTTGTCTAAGGGACTTGTATAAATTATATCCTACTAATCAAATACAATTATTTAATTTTGGTTGCTGGATATTTGTGAAGGTTTAGTTTAGTGACTAGCATGGCCTCCTTGCTGATAGTGAGTACAGCAGTCCCCTTGCAGAAAGCCTGGTCTCCTAGCCTTCCCTGCAGTCAGTGGTATGCTTTGTAATTCCGTAACACAGACCAGTAGTTTCTTACTAGTTAATATGCATTACAGAAGACACTTTGTAGTTTGTTTACTGAAGATAAACTAATATATGCGATCCAGTTCTTAAAATAATTCTGTGGGAAGGTACCATTATTATCTCCATATACCAGATGAGAGAGCCAGTGTTTAGACAGACTGAGTAAATTGGACACAATTCAAGAGCTAGAAATCTCCATCTACATTTGAACTAAGGCTGTCTGGCTCCAAAGGCTGTATTACTGAATCACTCTATGTAGTCTACCAACATGTAACACTGGCTCCATTTCAAACATAAAAGCAAGATAAATGATTGGTCAGTGGTTTTCCCTTTTTCCAGCTACCCAGTGCTTTCAGGTTGCTTCTAAGGAATCCAGAACTTTTTATCATGGATCTGCTTTGTGTATAGTCTATACTCTGACTTTTCCAGACACCTCTCTACCAAAACTTGCCTGACTTTTGTCCTCCTTTCTCAGAAGTCTGTTATCCAATTTTCAGCTTTTTGTATAGCAGCTTCTAAGATTTTTCTTTTTCTGTATACCACCTATACTATTACTTAATTTCTCATTGACTCTCTTTAAATGTTTACTGATTTTAAGAAACATCAATGAAATTACTTTTTTTTTTTTTTTTTTTGAGATGGAGTCTCACCCTGTCGCCCAGGCTGGAGTGCAGTGGCCTGATCTCGGCTCGCTGCAACCTCCGTCTCCAGGGTTCAAGCGATTCTCCTGCCTCAGGCTCCTAAGTAGCTGAGGTTACAGGTGTGCGCCACCACGCCCGACTAACTTTTGTATTTTTAGTAGAGACGAGATTTCACCATGTTGGTCAGGCTGGTCTCAAACTCCTGACCTCATGATCCGCCCCCTTCGGCCTCCCAAAGTGCTGGCATTACAGGCCTGAGCCACCATGCTTGGCCGAAATTACATATTTAAGCTTGGTTATTTTTTCCTACTATACACTAAAACAAACATGGCTATCTAAATATGCCTTTGTGTAATATATAATCATCTTGCATACCACTCTGACAGGTAATATCATCCAGCTTGTCTGAAACTAGTCGGATTTGAGGCCCTAATGACTGATAATGATGTGCTTTTTCCCCCCTCTGATTGTTATTTTTATTTTTGCAATAGCTTTCATTACCTAAACAAGAGAGTAATATAGGGAGTATTCAGCAACTGAGGTAAGGCTAATTATTATAGAGATGGCTTTTATTTTTTTTTGGTGAAGCAAAGAGTAAATTTGTGAAATATTTTGTTTTACTGATTTTCTCAAATCACTTGTGCCAAAATTTGGAGTTTTTTTCAATACCTTTTCTTCTCTTATTTCTCACATTAATTCAAGTTCTAAGAACTTGACCTACAAAACACCTATGACGCTACTGCCACTCCAATCCAGACCTTCATCATCTCTTCCCTAGACTACTGCTGTAGCCTTCTGACCAGGTTGCTTGCTTCCATTGTTTCTCTTCACTCCAATCCAGACCTTCATCATCTCTTCCCTAGACTACTGCTGTAGCCTTCTGACCAGGTTGCTTGCTTCCATTGTTTCTCTTCATGCCACTCATTATTCACACAGTAGCCAATTGGTCAGCATCACAGTGCCTCCAGATTGCTTCTGAGGCATCCAGACCCACCCTGATTACTCATGGATTGTTTCTATGTTTATTAAACAAGGTGTGTCACTATCTGTTAAAAGATGCCTAACCTTGGGCAAATAGGAAACTGCAATAATGTCATCATTCAGTAAGTTTGGTTCAATCAGTTCAATCAGTGATGTTTTTTAAGAGAGAAAATAACTTTCAATTTATGACTTTTTTTTTTATTTGGCTTTAGATAGAAAAACTGAAAGTGGAATTAGATGAAGCTAGGCTTAGTGAAAAGCAGCTGAAGCACCAGGTAGATCATCAGAAGGAACTCCTCTCTTGTAAATCAGAGGAACTACGTGTAATGTCTGAACGTGTGCAGGAAAGCATGTCTTCAGAGATGCTGGCTCTTCAAATTGAGCTGACAGAAATGGAGAGCATGAAGGTAATTTTTATGGCATGTGGTTCTCAGGGTTTTCTCTTTCTTTTTCTGGCATATTTTTACATGTTTTGGTAGTAATTCTTAAGAGCTAGTTTGAAGGCTGAAACATTTTTTGACCTAATTTGCATCTAACTAATTAAAAAGTGGATTTTTTTTAGGTGGATGACTTCAATCATAATATAGCTTTAGATTGTATGATTATGTAGGGCAGCCTTTCTTTTAAATTAATGAAACCTCTGGAAGAATTTAGAGGCATATACTCTGATCCCGGTTTTTATCATTAAGAACCCAGTGTAAAATGTTGGCTCAGTGGAAGCTGAAATGCATGTGAACTTAGTTTTTTTGTTGAAAGCTAAGTTTAATTAAAAATTAAAGCCTGCAATTCATAGAGGAAAAAGGACAGTCTCTAAAATCATTGGTTTGCTTGGTGAAAAATTTAACAGTAATAGTAATTTCTGTTATTTTAGTATATACCTGACAACTTTTGACTGGTTCTTTAGTTTTAATTTTGGATGTGAACCACAACTGAGATAAACTGAGCAGCTGCCAAATGAAAGATTATTCAAGAGAATTTCCTCCTTTTCAATTCCTATTAAATAGACCACCCTCAAAGAAGAAGTGAATGAACTACAGTACAGACAAGAACAGCTAGAACTTCTTATTACTAACCTAATGCGCCAGGTAGACCGGCTTAAAGAGGAAAAAGAGGAGCGAGAGAAAGAAGCAGTTTCTTACTATAATGCCCTAGAGGTACTATGATTATAGTAACATCATCTTTTCCAATTTATCATAACTTATTTTTTTTGCTAATCTAATGTCTATTGCCTAAATTGTTTTCTTTTGAATTTAGAAAGCTCGTGTAGCAAATCAAGATCTTCAGGTACAGTTGGACCAGGCACTCCAGCAAGCTTTGGACCCCAATAGTAAAGGCAACTCTTTGTTTGCAGAGGTATTTACAAGTATTCTAACTGCTAAATTGGCATTTTCCTTTACTACCAGAACAATTAAGCATGTTAATATTTTGTAGGTAGAAGATCGAAGGGCAGCAATGGAACGTCAGCTTATCAGTATGAAAGTGAAGTATCAGTCACTAAAGAAGCAAAATGTATTTAACAGGGAACAGATGCAGAGAATGAAGGTATAGAACTATCACTGTCAAAGGTTTATTAAACAAATTTTATGTCAGCTTTACATGTCTGAATACATCAAAGAAACTATCTTTTCCTACAAGGAGTGTACATATAGTTATTTCTAGAACTGCATGATTTCAAAAAATCAGTTTTGAAATTAATCAAAAGATTCATTTATACTTTAAAAATCTTAGAATAAATATTTAGTAATAGTATATTTAGCAATGATTTTTTTGTTTGTTTTATTGGTTACTTACTAGCTTTGACTTAAATCTTTCTTTATGGAGTAGAAGAAAGAAAAGTATTTATTTCTTATTCTTGGCCTGATGTCTTTCCAAGCATAGCCCTGGGTTCCTACTTCAGCTGAAACTCGCTGCCTCTCCATTCCTCGCTCTTTCACCAAGGCTTATTGTGGAGTGAAATTTGGATTATTCAGGGTTCCCTTTCCTTGTAGCCCCTCAAGTCAAGCACACAGACCTTTTTAATTTTACGGATTTTGTTGGTTGTCATTCTAGCCAAATAAGAGGTAGCAGAAAAATGTGGAAATTAGAAAGATTTCAGTATTTTAACCATCCTTAGAATACTGATCCCTCATCCATTGTGCCTTGCTGTACTGAGGTAGTAATTGGAATGTGGAAAGGCTTCCTTCCTTTTATTCAGATGATGGGCTTTGCCAAAGAAATGGGTTAATGATTAAACTTAGGAGTTAGATAGATTTGGGTTTGAATCATAGTTTTGTCACTTTCTAGCTCTGTGACCTTGGACAAATATTTTAACTTTCAAAGCATCAGTACCTCATCTATAAAGTGGAGATGATAGAACCCCCTCTTAGAATTGTCCTACAGTTAAATGAAAGTGTAGTAAAATACTTACCTGCTACTTGGCAAATGAGTGTTTAATGAACAACAGCTGTGAATTTTATTTCTAAGGCAAACCGTGCTGCCTCATTTCCTGAGACTCTCTCCTGTCTGGGAAGTATTTCTTTATAAATTTTCTCATATTTACTTTAGTTTTCTTACAGTATTTGTCAGGGATACTTTTAATCTGCCAATGTTGCATGATGTCCCAAACTATCTTTAGAGACTAGAAGCATTCTGAATCTTAGGCTAAGTGGGCCTAGCCTCCAATCTGAAACAGGAACAAAAAGGATATCCTTTAAAATGTTAAAAGTCATCTGCAACCTCATATCTTTGCTTGCTTTACTCAAAACTATATTTAAACTAATGGGCACTCTTTTCAACTCCAGAAATTTCCAAAAACAGAAAGAAATGCTAGGTTTAGAGTCTACTTAATTTCCCTTTGATAGCTTTGCAACTCCAGATTTGGGGGGAGCGGGTAGGTATAATTAGGTAAGTTGAGTGCTCCTCTTAAAAAATTAAAACATGGTGTATTGAAGATTGCCCCACTATCCCAAGATAGCCTTTTATCTTTGCTTTTCATGTCATTTGTGAATCTAACATTTGTGGCTGTCAGTAGCTTAGTTTTCCTCACTTAATTAAAGTTAATTAAAATTTTTGAGAAACCCATCAGAACCTTAATGAGAGCGAGTGCTTATGATAAGCAGTCTGCAGCATTTGGCCGGGCTTACTTACCAGTTCAGTGGTGTCCTTTCAGACCACAATCATGCAGGTCAGTTTTATGTTTCACAAAGGTACAAATAATTATGTTACAGACTTCAGTTATCATTCATAAGTAGTCAGAATAAGTATTCAAATGTTATGTCTACAACAAAGTTTATTATTAGATTAGAAATAGCTAATTAGTTTTATTTCCAAAATGAGTTCAAAGTAATGTAGTGTAAACTATGAATTATATCAAAAAAATAGTTATCAGAATCTTTCTCTCACTTAATTTTATTAGAGGGGGTACTTTTGTTTTTCTAGTTACAAATCGCCACGTTGCTACAGATGAAAGGGTCTCACACTGAATTTGAGCAGCAGGAACGGTTGCTTGCCATGTTGGAACAGAAGAATGGTGAAATAAAACATCTTTTAGGTGAAATTAGAAATCTGGAGAAATTTAAGGTATGTGTAACACTTAAAAAAACACACGTCCAAATTTTGATTTGAATACCTTAAAATTTGGTTTGTATTTTAAGTTTAAAATATTAATAAGTATCTTGTGGGAGATACTTTGAGACTAAGTAAATGCCTGTTTCTCCTTATACTTAAACATCCACTGGTGATTCTTGCCTGAAATATAATTCTGTGATGATTGCTAAATGGGTAATTCCATCACTTCTATATTTATTAGTTGGAATTCTAATAAAGGGACAGAAAAGAAAAATCTTTTCCCTTATTCATTCATTTATTTATATCAGTATAGCGCTATGGGTTCTTTATTCTATGAGTTATAATCCATTGCTTGCTTTGTTTGCTCTGATATTCAAATTGTCCCAGATTTGGTAGTCGAAGTGCTCTTACTTGAATACTTCCTTACTCTATGGCACAACAAGGTTTTCCTAGCTCACCTGCCCCAGCCCTGGGATTAGCATTTCTTCAAGGAACATTGGTTTATTTTAGTGGATAATGGTATTTGTGTAAGCATTTGTGTGTGTGTGTGTGTGTGTATATAAGAATTCACCCATGTTTTCTACTAATACGTGTGTGGTTTCATTTTTTACATTTAATATCTGATCACCACTGAAGTTTATTTTTGTGTATAATTTGAGGTATAAATCTAATTTTATCTTCCTATAAATAAGTAGGCACTTGTCCCAGAGTCATTTGTTAAAAAATCGATCTTGAGCCCAGTGATTTGAGTTGACACCTTTATCATACATCAGGTTTCCATGTATACTTGAGTCTGTTTCTAAATTTTCTGTGTATGCCATTGGTCTGCTTCTGTGTGTGTCAGTACCACACTGTTTTATTAATTATAAAGGCTTTAAAGTATGTTTATCTCGTAGGACTATTTCCTCACTATACTTTTTAATTTTCAGTGTTTTCCTGCCTATTTTTGAATGTTAGTTTTCATTTACAACATCTTGTCTAGCACCAAAAAAAGCTTGTTGGCTTTCTATTAAAATTGCATGCAATTTAAGATTTTATAAATTAACTTAGGGAACATCGATATCTTCATTAACCTCCTAATGAACTAAAGTTTATAAATGACAAATTTTTGTAAATGTTAATAACCTCTTAGGGATTCTAAATTACAGCCATTAGTATGTCATAAAATCTTAATTAAGTTTACAAAATTTTATTTCTGTGTCTTATAAAAACTGTTGAAAGAACTACAAATTTGGTTAAATTGGCAGCCTTATGTGTTCCATCAGTGGGCTCAGAACTGTACTTTGAAAATTATGGCCTTAAATCAGGGGAATTTTATTTATAACCTCTGAAATTGTTTCAAGTTTTTAAGCACATTTACCTTTTTTATCCCACTAGAGAAATGTATAGTTTCCATCAGTCTCAGAAGAGTTTGCACTACATTCTTGCCTGGGGTGGGGGGAAGAACCTCAGAAGAGGGGGACACCAAATATAAATGTAAGGCCCTCATCTTTCTTTCGTATTTTTCCAGTTTATGGTTTTGTTACAAAGGCCAGAATTCAATCCAGCAGGCATTTATTTTTCTATTTTAAAAGCCAGGAGAGGGAAGGAAGCCAGAGCATATAGGTAAGGCTAGAAGCCTAGGCCTTGGAGTCAGATTTGGGTTCAGATCATCTCTTCTTGGTTTACTTTCCTCTGCATTTGGAGCCTGTTTCCTTATCTATAAGAGAGGAATGGTAATTATTTTACCTCGTTCAGAAGGCAGATAAGTTAAATGGGTAGTTCTTAGCATAGTACACGCCAAGGAAGTGATGGTGCCGTTACTAATAAACATAACGAACTTTATTTGTTGTTTATTTTAAGTAATACAATTTTTTTTGCTTTTTTAAGAATTTATATGAAAGTATGGAATCTAAGCCTTCAGTCGACTCTGGTGCTCTGGAAGATAACACCTATTATACAGATTTACTTCAGATGAAGCTAGATAACTTAAAGTAAGTGTCTGGGTTGGTAGATGGGAAGATGGACCTGTCACTTGCTTATAATAGTGGTGTCAGTGACTACAAGTTTTTTTTGAAATTGCCAAAGGAAATTTTCCAAAAAGAAAGGTAACAAAAATATCTTTGTGCAGATATTTATGCATGAATACATTTGAAAGAGTATTTCCTCCTTGTCTGTTTCCTTTCAAGATTGCATGAGTATTTTTTAAATTTAACACTACTATTGTTAAGGATTAAATTGTTTATTTTTTCTTCGTTACTAAAAACCCCAGAAAAATGTATTTTTAACTAAGAGTTCAAATATGCAGTGAAATATTTATACCCCTACACTTATTATATGCTGTTTTAATACTCGTTGGTTCTCCTTTTTTTATTATCATAGCAAAGAAATTGAAAGCACTAAAGGTGAATTGTCCATACAGCGAATGAAAGCATTATTTGAGAGCCAACGGGCTCTGGATATTGAGCGAAAACTTTTTGCAAATGAAAGATGCCTCCAGCTTTCAGAAAGTGAAAATATGAAACTGAGAGCTAAACTAGATGAATTAAAACTAAAATATGAACCTGAAGGTATATATGTCTCATATATTTTTGTCTTTTAAATCATGAGTAATCCTGAGAAATTATACCAAATTTTTTTTTACTGTAGTTTTATGCAAATCCTATTTACAAACTCATTTGTAGTTATATACCTATAGTTAATAAAGCAAATTTATTATGTAAAATGTGTAGGAAAATTCAGAGAGAACTGGATACTGGGTGTGCATGAATATAACATGTATCCTTTTTGGATATCAAAATTCATCATACTGTATAGTAGAAACTTGAGATTTGAGACTTTCCCATTTTAAGATTACAGTATTTTATGTCATACCTCATAGTTTAATTATGTTGAAGCAGCTGATGTTTGGAAGCTATACGAGGTAGGACTGTTTTTAGAAAATCTAAAGTAATGGAGACTTTAAGAAGGTGGGTCTTTATCTCTGCCTCTGATGGAAGTCTGGAGGAGGCCTTCCAGGACTGGGAAAGCACTCCATGGTATCCAGATTTCAGGTTTCTTGTGTTTGTTGGTCTGCTGCCATCCCGTTGAGCAGAATTTAGTCATGCAGCCTCACCTGCCGACAGGAAAGGCTGAGAAATGCAGTCTTGATTCTCAGGGGCCATGTTCCTCACTAAATATTGGTAATTATTTTATTAAAGAAGAACAGTGAGCCAGGTCTGGTGGCTTGTGCCTGTAATCCCAGCTCTTGGGGAGGCAGAGGCGGGAGGATAACTGTGCCCAGGAATTTGAGATTTGCTTGAGCAATATAACAAGACCACATTCTCCCCCAAAAGTAGGGGGAAAAAGGAAAGAACAGTGAAACATATTAGGAAACATCTAGCAAGTCTAATGACTGAGCTAGAAAGTAGCCTAACCATACAGTCTCTGCATCTTATATACTACAGAGAGTGAAGTTTACTGTACATAAATTCAAAAACAAAAGGCCAAGTGTGAAGGAGTGTAAGAATGTGATGGTTCTACAACACCCCTTCCCTGAAAGAGTGTTACGTGTTTTAGGTTAAGGATTCTCAACAAGTTTTTGTCCCTGCACTCTGCACATGCCTCAGTCTCTCATATTGTCTCAGTGAACTGCTATGATTCTCAGCGATAGTGGGGAGGTTGCCAAAAATCGGAAGGTTTTTACACAATTTTAAAAGGCTTCTCTTGCTCTTACTCTTTGTTTTTCTTCCATGATTCTGATAGGCTCCCCTGATTAAGAATTATCCATTATGAATTTCAAACATCTGTTGAACTGAACACAGCAAATAGACAAGAGGCAGGGTAGTGAATCCTGATAATGTGGGTTTCAAAGGAGCAGTGCCAGAAAAGGGGAAATCGTGGTCTAAAAGCAACAATGTAGAGCAAAACCAGCAACCCCTGTGCTACCAGGGTTCCTCAGACTCCACGAACATTTTGATTTTGAAAATGAAACACATTGGTAATGGGCATAGGGAAAAGCTATCAGAGCAGTTAATTCAGTGGCTGTGTGTATGACCTGCTTAGATAGAATGATATTAGGCCATGAGGATAGAAGGCATTGCAGTAGTCTTTGATGAGACATGATAGGATTGGATTAGGGAAGTATCCATCATAAAAGTAGTCCGATTCTGCTTATATTTTGTAGGTAGAGCTAGCAGGCATATATTACCAATATTCAGAAAGTTTGGCCTATTCTTACCATTTCATCCTTCTAACACACAATACCAAGTGAAGTGGGTGCTTTTAATCCCCATTTTACAGATAAAATGAAGCTCAGAGAGGTTAAAAAGACATGGCTGTCAAATACGAGTATTAGAATTTGAACCTGGACTCTGCCACTGCCTCTTCATCTCCACCCTGAGATCTTATGAACCACCTTTATCAAAACACCAGGAGAGAATACTGAAGCCTTCATGCCTAGAGTCAAAATGTTGAATTCCCAAGGAAAAATATATAGCCAAATAAACTTTGAAATAAAGAGTTTATATAGATTCCATGATAAAGAATAAAAGGTAGAAACAAACGATGCATTTCAGTGAGGAGATGGTTTGATTTTAAGAGGAGTGAAAAAGGTATACGTATAACTAGTTCTGGCTTCTTGTGTTGATTGTGTCTTTGTTTTCTTAGATTTTTTTCTTGTCCCCACTCATTTTTATTCTCAGAGACAGTTGAAGTGCCTGTACTGAAAAAGAGGCGTGAGGTGCTGCCTGTGGATATTACCACCTCTAAAGATACATGTGGCAACAACAGTGCTGTCGGGAGAGAAGTTTATCGATTACCACCTCAGAAAGAGGAGACACAGTCCTGTCCTAACAGTTTAGAAGATAACAACTTGCAATTGGAAAAATCAGTTTCTATACACACACCAATAGTCAGTCTCTCTCCTCACAAAAATCTGCCCGTGGATATGCAGCTGAAGAAGGAAAAGAAATGTGTGAAACTCGTAGGAGTTCCAGCTGACGCTGAGGCCTTAAGTGAAAGAAGTGGAAACACCCTTAACTCTCCCAGGTCAGTGTCCTCTTTTCCTCCAGGCAGCCAGCAGACCTCTCCATCTCTCCTCTCTCGCTGCATGAACTGTGCTGTCTGTTTCTTTATCTACTTTCTTACTATTGCATGCAGTATAATTCCTCAATTTCATCTACCTACCTTCAACTTTTCCAGAACTTTAAGAAAGACTAAACTGATTGCAAAGGGAAAGGACTCCTGAATAAGGGAATCACATTAAAAAGTTACATGTTTCTGTTTCATGAAAGGAAATATCAGTCTAACACATCTCTGAATGTTTTATCAGTTTGAATAAATGTTCTGTTATTTTTCTCCTGGTTCAAGCATGGCCATGAAAGAAAAATCAACTTACTTTCTCAAAGGGCTTTCTAGTAGTCTGAGACATTTCAGCCTTCTGGAAAACTTAGGTGAATTTTTTATGTCTTTTGAAGTTGTTTATCCTAGGCTTTCAAAAATGGGCTTTAATACTTATTTTGACATTTTTACATATCAAAGCTTTTCATTGTTTCCAAAACTTGAAAGCCTCTAGTTTCTGCATAATTGAGTTTTTGACTGAAAGAAATAGTGTCAGATATGTGTGTCTGAAGGAATTAATGTCCCAAGGGCTTTGTCCTTTAAAAATAATCGAGGTCAGAAGGTAAGAGAAAGTGAATGGAAGGGAAAGGTAAGTAGAAGTGGCTGAGGCTCGAGTTCTGAATGTGCACAGCAGAAGCAGCGAATGAGGAAATTGGAGAAAGTGAAAGATGGAGGATGCATGCAATGGAATTGTTAGAGGCATTTAAAACAAATATCTAGACATTCAAAAAGATGTGCCAATAGCTAGCCTGGATTATCTCGTATGAAATGCGATCTTGAAGGTGCTACTAGGGCTACATTAGTCTTAGAGAGTAGAGACAGATTAATAAGACATTTTACTAATGTGCATTTGAGTAGAGAGAATAAGACACAGCCCAGTGTAAAAGGGCTTCCTTATATGTTTTATCTGATTTCTTTCCAAGTCTTCAGTGCTACTAAATGTAATACTCAACAGTAAAAGCACTTTAACAATGTTAGCTGCTGTTATTATAAGAGATAGTAATTTATTACTCCCTCCTTAGAGTTTTATATAATGTTATAACCTCTGAGTCACATAAAATAAAAGCTTACTATTCTTAAGGAAAAAGTAACTTCAAATGAGTATCTGCCACATACACATGGTTTCAAAGAGTTCTGAAATGAATCCAGCAGATTATGCCTGTGTATATGTATGTGATGTATTGTATAAACATCCTTGACCACTGTATATTTCTGGAGGTGAATTTCCAGAATTGATAACTGCCAGCCTTGCTATCTGTATTGTCTTCATTCCTTTTTCTGCCTTTTTTTGCTTGATAAAAATCACTTAAGCAAATGTATGTGGCTAATTGACTCAAGTAGCACGTTGGAAACTTTTTGTCTTGTTAGTTAAACAAAAAATAAAATACCACAAAACGTTTGTGTGTGTGTGTGTGAGTCCATCTGCTAACTTCAAGATGTTTCCAACTCTTTGTTTTCTGCATGTTTAACTTAGATACACAATCCTAAGATAATTTTGGTACAATAAATACGGCTTTTATTGGGAACTTTACTATTGTATGCTTTACAAAACTAATGAGTGGTCTTGTTGCTAAGAATCTTTACATGCCTTTAAGAATATCTCTCTACTATTTATCTTTTCTTTATTATTCTACTAGTTGAAACTCAATTTTTTAATAAGAAATAGACATCTATTCACGCAGCTCAAGATTCCATGTTATTTTTGTCTTGCCTTTTGTATGTCATGTTAACGTTAAAATATTGCTGTAACATTTCAGTTTTTGTGTTAGGTGTGCTTATCTTGATAGGGGCCCTGTCATATGTTAATTCTTTAATTTAGGCCTTGCCATGACTTTTTAAAGATACTCTTTAGACTTAAAAAATAATCGGCCCAGCGCAGTGGCTCGCCTGTAATCCCAGCACTTTGGGAGGCTGAGGCAGGTGGATCACGAGGTCAAGAGATCGAGACCATCCTGACCGACGTGGTAGAACCCTGTCTCTACTAAAAATACAAAAATTAGCTGTATGTGGGAGTGCACACCTGTAGTCCCAGCTACTCGGGAGGCTGAGGCAGGAGAATCGCTTGAACCCGGGAGGTGGAGGTTGCAGTGAGCCGAGATTATGCCACTGCACTCCAGCCTGGCGACAGAGTGAGACTCTATCACAAAAAATAATAATAATAATAATTGAACCTATTGATCTAAAAAGACTCTTTTAGAGAGCCAGTAACTTAATATTCTTAACAGTATTAGAATCAACTATATTTTTTTTCCTTGAATACCATGCCTCATTGGAGGCCCATTATACTGGGGGTTTGTTTCTTCCATCCTTCATAACCACATTTGAATTCAGAGTGGATACTTTAATGCCTGTAGGTTAGCTGCTGAATCAAAGCTTCAAACAGAAGTTAAAGAAGGAAAAGAAACTGCAAGCAAATTGGAAAAAGAAACTTGTAAGAAATCACACCCTATTCTATATGTGTCCTCTAAATCTACTCCAGAGACCCAGTGCCCTCAACAGTAAAGACTTTTCTTTAATAAGAGTATGGTACCACTTGCCTCAAAAGTTACTGTGGTGCTTAAGATTGTCTTTATCTGACATATATCACCTTCTGGGTTATTTATTCATTGTGCCAGGACCTGGCATTTTCATGTTCCTTTGACCAAGTGTTCAGAATTTGCTTGACTCTAACCTGAAGAGCTTCTTAAGTGATGACCCTTCATGGAGCTTCTGTGGCAGTGAATAAACTGTTAACTGAAGGAAAATGTTATAATTAATGTATCTATTTGCTGCATGGTATATGGATTAAATAATAAAAACACTTAAGTAATCTACCTTCAGAGCCATATATTTGAGAACACTCAAATCATTATATTTTCCTATGTACTTTTTTTATAAACTAAGCCTTAAACTGTGTTGTAAAAATAGGAAAGTTGTAAACTATGTTGTAACAATAGGAAACGTGGCTAAAAAATATACATTATATTGTTTCAGGATTTTGTCAGTGTTTAAAGAACCGATGTTCATCTTTGTATTTATATACATGATTTAAATTGTGTCTAAAATTTTAAATAAAACTGCAATTATTTATCCTTAAATTTCTTACTCTGTATAGGTAACAGGATGTTATCAAAAGGGAATAAAAAGCACTTTGGGAGGCTGAGGCGGGTGGATCGCTTGAGCGCAGGAATTCGAGACTAGCCTGGGCTACGTGGCAAAATCCCGTATCTATAAAAAAAATACAAAGAATTAGCTGGGCATGATGGTGCACACCTGTCGTCCCAGCTACTCCGGAGGCTGAGGTGGTAGGATCCTCTGAGCCCAGTAAGGAGGCCGAGGCTGTAGTTGAGCTGTGATCACACTACTGCACTCCAGCCTGGGCAACACAGCAAGACCCTGTCTCAAAAAAAAAGCGGGGAAAATAAATAAGGAGAAAAAATAAATGTCAGGAATTCTTAATTCCCTTATGTATAGTTTTATGTATAATTTTATGGTTAATTATGTGTACATATACAGATGGTCCCTGACATAATAATGGTTTGACTTAATGATTTTTCAACTTTTCAGTGATACAAAAACAGTATGCATTCAGTAGAAACTACTTCAGGTACCCATATGACCATTCTGTTTCTCACTTTCAGTACCGTACTCAATAAATCACATAAGATATTCAACACTTTATGA
The DNA here is from genome assembly GCF_000951045.1 of Mandrillus leucophaeus. Lineage (NCBI taxonomy): Eukaryota > Metazoa > Chordata > Mammalia > Primates > Cercopithecidae > Mandrillus > Mandrillus leucophaeus. The sequence continues at coordinate 1,341,231 of NW_012109308.1, read as the reverse complement.
TAAAATAGACTTTGTGTTAGATGATTTTGCCCAGTAGTAAACCAATGTAAGTGTTCTGAGCACGTTTAAGGCAGGCTAGGCTAAGCTTTAATGTTCATTAGGTTAGGTGTATTAAATGCATTTTTGGCTTAATATTTTCAACTTATGATGGGTATATCGAATTATGTAACCCCGTTGTAGGTCAAGGAGCATCTACATATATATATATATACACACATATTATATATATATACACACATATATATATGAAGATATATTTAATTGTAAACTTTCCAAATACTCTTTCATTTAAATGATTATAGTTTTACAACTTAATTTCATATATTCTATAGGTAGGAGAATTCGGGCTTTCCAGAGAAATAGAATCAGTAGGGTGTGTATGTGTGTATAGAGAAAGATTTATTTTCAAGAATTGGTTCACATGGTTGTGGGGGCAAGTCCAAACTTGTAGGGTGGGCCAGCAGACTGGAGACCAGGGAAGGGAAGAGCTGATGTTGAGTTCCAGTCCGAAAGCCATCACACTAGAGACCCAGGGAGATCACTGCAGTTCAAGTTCAAAGGCTGTCTGCATCAGAATTTCCCTTTGTTGGGGGAGTTGAGTCTTTCCATCTAGGACTTCAATTCTTTGGATGAAACCCATTCACATTAGAGAAGGCAACTGCTTTAAGTCACTGATTTAAATGCTGATCTCATCCGAAAACATCTGCACAGAAACGTTCAGAATAATGTTCAACCACGTATCTGGGCACTGTGGGCCAGCTAAGTTGACATTCAAAATGGGCATCTCTTCCAATTAGTCTATTGAAGCTGCTGCTCATGCCTGTAGTCCCAGCACTTCGGGAGGCTGAGGCGGGTGGATCACCTGAAGTTGGGAGTGAGACCAGCCCGGCCAACATGGTGAAACCCTGTCTGTACTAAAAATACAAAAAAAAAATTAGCTAGGCATGGTGGCTCATGCCCGTAATCCCAGATACTTGGAAGGTGAGGCAGGAGAATCACTTGAACCTCGGAGGCGTAGGTTGCAGCGAGCCGAGATGGCACCACCGCACTCCAGCCTGGGTGACAGCGTGAGACTCTGTCTTCAAAAAAAAAAAAAGAGTCTATTGAAACATAGATAAAAAGAAATTAAATTACATAAGCTTGTTTATAAGTTAACATAAATTACTACATAAATCTACATAAACTAATAAACTTGTTTGAGTTTTCTGCAAAAAACATACTCTAAGTAGAATATTCATATTAAATATTAAATAATATGTCTTGCAAAAAGAAGCTGAAGGCACTAGGGAACTGCATTAGTCCCTTCTCGTACTGCTATAAAGAAATACCTGAGACTGGATCATTTATAAAGAAAAGAGGGTTAATTGGTTCTTGGTTCTGCAGGCTGGTAGCATGGCTAGGGAGGCCTCAGGAAACTTCCAATCAGGTGGAAGGCGAAGGGGACGCAGACACATCTTCACATGGCTGGAACAGAACAGAAGGGCCTGGTGCTACACACTTTAAAACCAGGTTTCAGGAGAACTCACTATTACAAGAAAGGAAAGGGGGACATCTGCCCCCATGATTCAATCACCTCCCACCAGGCCCACCCTCCAACACTGGAGATTACAATTTGAGATGAGATTTGGGTAGGAACACAAATCCAAACCATATCAGGAACAAGTATTTTCAAGCTGAGGATATCAAATGAGTGATCATATTCACACAGCATATTAGAGAATGTAGATCAATTCCTTCCAACATGAGCTGTGTGCTAGGGATACAAAACCAAGCCCTTAAAACTCACAGTTTAAAACACCCACGTAGATGAGAAGTGGTAGTGGTGGTGTTACTAGTAATTGTTTTATCTGAAATTTGAATCAACCTAATGTGCTAGGCACTCTTCCAAGCCCTTTCATGTATTACCATGTTAAACCCTCCCAACATCTCTGAGTTAGATATTACAGTTACTGCCATTTTAAAGACGATGAAACCAGAGAGGTTAAGTTACTCATCCAAAGTCACAGGTGCTCATAAATGATGAAAAAATTAGATGAAAAAAATAGAGGTTATAATGACATTGTGTACAAAGTGCTATAGGAACAGAGAGAGGGAAATGAAACTGCCTAGGAACATTAGAGATTTTTGTCGTCTCCAAGAAGAGGTTGTTTAAGAAGTTTCCTGAGCCAAATAGAGAATAGCACTACAAGTAGAAGAAATGGCTCCTCAAAACATAAAGGCATGAAACGACATTTCTAATTCAGCAAACTGAAGACTTAGAAATGACTGGAAGTTTAGGACTTGTGAATAGCAATCAATAGTAAATTAAATCTGAATAAATTACAAGCAACATTGTGAAGAGCTCAAATTTGGGAAATCCTTTTACAAACAAAAACACAGACATAAACAAACTAAGCAATTGTGATTGAAGGTTGAACAGGGATGACAAGGGAACCTTATCCATCTAGCTTCTGCCTTCCCTCCCTTAGAGACAGGTATTCTATTGAGTCTTGAGTCTTCTAGGAATGTATTTTGAAAAATCATCCCTGTAAGTGATGGGAAGCAACTGTTAATTGATATTAGCAAAATAGTGCCATCATTCAATTTATTTTTAGTAAAAGTCCAAGGACATAATAGAAAATAAATATAGAAAAAGATTTAAATGGAGGCAGAAAAAAAAAAGACTAGTTTGACCATTTGATAGTCCAAATAGGAAATGTAAGCACAAACTGAAACAGTCGTAGTGGGAATATAGAATGGTAGTTGGATTCAAGATATGGTTTAAGCAAAGCAAAGTTGTCAGGAGTTGTTGACAAATAAGATGTGGGACTCTGATGTTAGTGGATACATAGTGATCTGAACAGAAAACAGAAGAAGTAGAGGTATTTCCATTTTGATGAGCACTTTTATTCAAGTACCCAAGGGGTATACAAAAATAGGTCTGTTTAGCAAATCTTTGTTTTTGTAAGGAAAATGTAAGACTAACTTATTACCCTGTTCCAGTAGGCACATTTTTTCCCCATTATTACTCAAAAAGTGACCTTGTTGGTCGAAAGTTTAAAATCATAGCCTTGATTTGTTCAGTTTCCACTATTAAACATAGTGAACCCTTAGTATGGGCCTAGAAGGAAGGTAGCAAACCATTTGTGTGTTGTCTCCCCAAGTAAGGCATTGGTGGAAGGGAGCCAATGTTTACTGATTTGTTAGGTGCTTTACCTGTTATGCCTCTTAATGTTACATAGTTTAGCATAATGGTCAAGATTGTAGTTAGATTATCTGAACCCAAATCTCACCTCTTCCATATAAATGTTAGACCTAGGCAAGTTTATGACGGAAATAGTTTGTATAGATACTACTTTTCTAATATTTTAATTTTTTTATAATTACATACATATGTGGATCCAAAGTTAAATCTACAAAACAAAGTGTATTTAAAGAAATATAGCCACCTAACTTGGCCTATCTCATATCTAAGGCCTTGAGCCTCTTCTCTTCTAAGCAGAACCAGTGGAAGCCCATTAAATGCATCTCCATCCAGAGCCAGAAGCTCAGCCTGGCCAACATGGTGAAACCCCATCTGTATCAGTCAGCGTTCTCTAGAGGGACAGAGCTAATAGGAGAGATAAAAAGGGGAGTTTATTAAGTACCAGCTCACGTGATCACAAGGTCCCACAATAGGCTGTCTGCAAGCTGAGGAGCATAGAGAGCCAGTCCAAGTCCCAAAACTGAAGAACTTGGAGTCCGATGTTCGAGGGCAGAAAAGGTCCAGATGGGAGAAAGATGTAGGCTGGGATGCTCGGCCAGTCTAGTCTTTTCACGTTTTTCTGCCTGCTTTATATTCTACCTGCCCTGGCAGTTGATTAGATGGTACCCCTAGATTAAGGGTGGGTCTGCCTTTCCGAGCCCACTGACTCAAATGTTAATCTCCTTTGGCAACACCATCACAGACACACCCAGGATTAATACTTTGCATCATTCAATCCAATCCAGTTGACACTCAGTAGTATATACTGAGTAGTATAGTGGTATAATGTAGTATATACTACATCAGTATATAAAGACATTAGTATGTATTTGATAAAACACATTAATATATAGGCCAGGCGCAGTGTATGAAGCACTTTGGGAGGCTGAGGCAGGTGCACGAGCTCAGGAGATCGAGGCCATCCTGGCCAACATGGTGAAACCCCATCTCTACTAAAACTATGAAAACTAGCTGGGCGTGGTGGTGCATGCCTGTAATCACAGCTACTTGGGAGGCTGAGGCAGGAGAATTGCTTGAACCAGGGAGGCAGATGTTGCAGGGAGCCAAGATTGCGTCACTACACTTCAGCCTGGCGACAGAGTGAGACTCCATCTCAAAAACAAAAACAAGCAAACAAAAGACAAAAACATTAGTATATAAAATGCACTTGTTTGTATTCGTATATAAAAGATGGCCTCTGTGTATTGGGCTCCAGCTTATTTCTTCACTGCAGGTTGAGACCCAGAAGTTCAAAAGGCTGTCAGCAGCAAACCCAAGTTTTTACACAATCTATTATTTTTAAAATAGCCCAAACAAGGGTATTCTTAGACATTTAGTGCCTACCTGCTTTGCATAACCAGCAAAACCTCACCCACATCAGCTCTTGCTTATTGATAAGAGAGAATCTTGCAGTTATGAGGTCCTAAACTACCGTTACTGTTTAGACTTCCCTAACCCAGAAACTTCCCATTGTGCTGCTTCACCTGGACATGTGAACCCACTCTCTGGCCCCTTTCTCTCCCAGGAGTTTCCTTGCCTTCTTCCTCTCTGGAAGATGGCCCCAGCCCTGCTGTGGGCTCTGGGCAATCTCATGCTATGAGAGACTTACTTCTCGTGCAACTCTGTCTATGCACCACTCAATATGGCTTTTGTGGAACTGCTTCTCATGGCCATATCTTTGTCCTTGATCAGCCCCCAAATCCTGGAACTCTCACAAACATGAGCCTATACATCTAACAAGGACATAGAACAGTAAAGTGTCAATCTATCAAGAAGAAACAATTATAAACATACGTGCCTAACAAGAGCCCTAAATATCTGGAGCAAAAACTGCAAGAATGGAAGTGAAAATAGACAGTTTAATAATAGTTTAATAGAGACCAGCACTCATCAGAAAAATTGGAGACTTTCTTCAATAATAAATATAAACTAAATATAAACAAAGAAATAGAAGACTTGAATAACACTACAAAGCAATTAGACCTAATAGAAATATGTAGCATACTCCACCCAAGAGGAGAATACGCCTTCTTAAGTGTACATAGAACATTGTGCAAAACAGACCAATGTTATGCCACAAATCTAGCCTCAATAAATTTTAAAAGTTGAAAAAGTATCTTCTCTGACTACAGTGGAATGAAATGAGAAATCAACAAGAAGAAAATCTGGAGAATTCACAAATACTATGTAGAAATAAAGCAATGCACTCTTTAAACAACAGATGAATCAAAGAAGAAGTCACTAGGGAAATATTTTGAAGATGAATTTTTAAATATTTTTAAATGAATGAAAATCAAAACACAACAATAACAAAACTTGTTAAGTGTAATGAAAGCAAAAGCCCTCAGTGGGGAATTTATATCTGCAGATGCCTGCATTTAAAGAAAGAAAGCTCTCAAACTAATAACCTAACTTTATACTTTGAGGAACTAAAACCAAAAGAGAAAACTAAAAAACTAAATCCACAGCCAGCAGACGGAAGAAAATAACAGATGAGAACAAAAAGAAATGAAATTGAGAGCATGAAAACAATAGCATCTACGGAACCAAAAGTTTGTTCTTTGAAAAAATCAAAATTAATGAACTTTTAGCTAGACTGATCAAGGGAAAAGGAGAAAAGACTCAAATTACTAAAATAAGGAAGTGGGGACAGTACTGTCAATCTTATAGAAGTAAAAAGGGTTATTAGAAGTAAAAAGGGTTATGAGAGAATGCTATAAACAATTACAAATTACATATACTAGATGACATTGTCAAGTTCCTAGAATCAAACTATCAAAACTTACTCAAGAAGAAATAAAAAATCTCAATAGAGCTATAAAAGAGGGAATCAAATCAGTAGTCAAAAAAACTTTCAAAAAGAAACGCTCATGACCAGATGGTTGCACTAGTGAACTTTACCAAATACTTAAAAAAGAGCTGATCTTTCTAAAACTAGTATGTCTCAATCTCTCCCCAAAAATTGAAGAGATTATTTCCTAACTAATTCTATGAGGAAAGTATTGCCCTGATTCCAAAGCCAGACAAAGACATCAGAAGAAAACTACAAACCAATATCCCTTATGGACATAAATCCATAACAAAATACTAGCAAATTCAATCCAGCAGCATACTGAATTATATACCATAACCAAGTGAGATTTGTCCCGCGAATGCAAGGGTGAATTAAAAATAGGAAAACCAATGTAATATACTGTATTAGTTTCTGGTGAAATGAATTATCACACATTGAGTGGCTTAAAACAATAGAAATGTACTGTTTTATAGTTCTGGAGGCTAGAAGTCTGAAATCAAGTTGTCGGCAGGGTCTTGCTCCCACTGAAGGCTCTAGGGAAGAAATCTTTTCCTAGCTTTTGTTGGCTCCCAGCAATCTTTGGCATTCTTCTTAGCCATCACTCCAATGTCTGGCTGTCTTCACACAGCCCACATCTCCATCCCTGTGTGTCCTCTCCTCTTCTTATAAAAACACCTTAACTAAGTATGATCTCATCTTGATCCTTAACTAATTATATCTGCAAAGACCATACTCAAAATAAGGCCACATTCTAAGGTTCTAAATGGATAAATTTTGGGGGTATACTATTTGAACTAATACACCGTAGTAACAGAACAAAGACGGGGAAACCCCTGACATGATTATCTCAGTTGATGCAGAAGAAGCATTTGAAAAAATCCAGTATTTGTTTATGATTTTTAAAACACTCGACAAACTAGAAATAGAAGAGAACTTCTAAACTAATTAAAGGGCATTAATGAAAAAAATTAATGAAAGTATGAAAAAAATCATACTTACTGGTAAAAGACTGAAAGTTCTTCCCCTAATACTAGGAACAAGAAAAGGATGTCTGATCTTGACACTTATATTCAACATTGTACTGAAATTAATAGCCAGGTCAGTTAGACAAGAAAAAGAAACAAAAGGCATCCAAATCAAGAAAGAAGGAGTAAAAATACCTATATTCACAGATGAGATCATCTTTCACACAGAAAATATTAAAGAATTCCCCAAAAATCTACTAGAGCTAATAAATGATTTCAGTAGTTGCAGTATACAAAATCAACATATAAAAATCAGTAGTATTCTTATACACTAGCAATGAACAATTGGAAAATGAAATTAAGAAAATAACTTTATTTAAGCAGCACCAGAAAGAAAAAGCTCTTAGGAATAAATTAACCAAAGAAGTGAAACTATTACACACTGAAAACTACCAAGTATTATTGAAAGAAGTTAAAGATTTAAATAAATGGAAAGATATCTCATGTACATGAATTGAAAGACTTAATATTGTTAAGATGGCCATACTTTCTGTCTTAGTCAGTTTGGGCTGCCATAACAAATTATTCTAGACCAGGTAGCTTAAACAACTAACATTTCTTCTCACAGTTCTGAATGCTAGACAGTTCAAGATCAAGATGCCAGCAGATCCAGTACCTGCTGAGGGCTCACTTTATGGTCTGCAAATGGCAATATTCTTGTATCTTCCACATGGTGAAGAGCAGAGACAGAGAATAAGTTTGTGTCTCTTTTTATAAGGACACTAACCCCATTCATGAGGGTGGAGCCCTCATGACCTAATTACCTCCTAAAGGCTACACTTCCTAATGCCATCACATTGGGAGTTGGTATTTTGAAATATGAATTTTGGCAGGGGGATACATTCAGTCCACATCACTAACCAAAGTGACCTACAGCTTCAATACAATTCCTATCAAAACCCCAATGAAAACGTGATTCTACAATTTATACAAAATTGCCAGAGACCCCAATAGCTAAAACAATCTTGAAACAAACAAACAAACAAACACACAAAAACAGAGTTAGGGGACTTACACAGTCCTATTTTAAAACTTACTAAAGAGACAGGAAACAAAGTATTGTGGAACTGGCATAAAGATAGACATAGATAATGGAATATAATTGAGAAATAAATGAGACTATAAGTAAATCAGAAATAAACCTGTACATGTATGATCAATTGATTTTTAACAATGGTAGCAAGACCATTTAATGGGGAGGAAATGGTTTCTCCAACAAATGATGCTGGAACTACTTGATAGCCACATGCAAAAGAATGAAGTTAGACCCTTACATCACCTCATATGGAAGTATAAGTTCAAAAATGAATCAAAGACCCAAATGTAAGAAGTAAACTATAACACCCTTAATAGAAAACATAGGGCTAAATCTTTATTACCTTGGATTTCACAGTGATTTCTTAGATATAACATGAAAAGCATAAGCAACAAAGGAAAAAATAGGTAAAATGGTCTTCATCAAAATTAAAAACTTTTGTGCATCAAATGACACAATTAAGTGGGTAAAAACATATCCCACAGAAGGGTGGGGAGCAAGATGGCAAATAGAAGTTTCCACTGGAACACCAAATTTAACAACTATCTACACACAAAAAAAGAACCTTCATAACAACTAAAAATCAGGTGAGCACTCAGAGGACCTGATTTTAACTTCATATTACTGAAAGAGGCACTGAAGAGGGTAGGAAAGACAATCTTGAATTGCTGATGCCTCCTCTCTGCCATCCTCCACAGTGGCAGCATGGCACAGAGAAAGAATCTGTGTGCTTGGGGAAGAAAAGCACAGCAATTATTAGGCTTTGCATTAAACTCAGTGCTGCTCTGTCACAGTAGAAAGCAAAACTGGCTTAACTCAGCTGATGCCCACCCACAGAGGGAGCACATAGACCAGCTCTAGCCAGAGGGGAATTACATATCCAAGCAGCCAGAACTTGAGTTCCGACAAGCCTTACCACCAGGCTAAAGTATTCTGGCATCCTAAGTCAACTTGAAACTCAGACTAAGTCACAAGGACTGCAACTCCTAGGTGAGTCCTACTGCTAACCAGGACTCAGAGCCAGTGGACTGAGGGGCACATGACCTACTGGGATACCAGCCAAAGCAGTTAAGGGAGTGCTTGCATGACCCCTCCCCCAGCCACAGGCTATAGAACTCATGGCTCCAAAACAGATTCTTTGTACCTGAGGAGAGAGGAGGGAAGAGCAAAGAGGTCTTCATTGTACATCTTGGATACTGGGTCAACTACAAAGTAAGATAGGGCATCAGGCAGAGTCATGAGGCCACCATTCCAGGCCCTAGCTCTTGGACAACATTTCTAGACACATCCTGAGCCAGAGGGAACCCACTGCCTTGAAGGGAAGGACCCAGTTATGGCAGGACCCATCATCTGCTCACTAAAGAGCCCTTGGGCCCTGACTAACTGCTAGTGATACCCAGATAGTATACTGTGGGCCTTGGGTGAGACTCTGCCTTCAGACAAGACTCAGCACATTCTCAGCTGTAGTAGCTACAGTGACAGACTCCTTCTGCTTGAGAAAAGAAGAGAGAAAATTAAAAGGGACTTTGTCTTGCACCTTAGGTACCAGCTCAGCCACAGGGGGATAGAGCACCAAGCAGGCTTTTGCAATCCCCAATTCTAGGCCTTAACTCTTAAATGACATTTCTGGACCTGTCCTGGGTCTGGAGGGAAGCCCACTGCCCTGAAGGGTAAGCCCCAGGCCTGCCAGCATTCACCACAAACTGACTGAAGAGCCCTTCAGCCTTAAGTGAACACTGGAAGTAGCCTGGCAGTACTGCCTGTGGGCCTGTGGAGGTGATGCCCATGGGGTGACCACCCAGCTCCACTGCCTATGAAAAGGGGAGGGAGGAGTGGGAAGAACTGCACCTTATGCTTTGAGTGTCAACTCGGCAGCAGTATAATAGAACACCGGATAGATGTCTAAGGTTTTTGATTTCAGTTCCTGGCTCCTGGATGGCATCTCTGGACCTACCCAGGGCCTAAGAAAACTTACCACCCTGAAGAGAAGGACATACGCCTGTCTGGCTTTGCCACTTGCTGATTGTAAAGCTCTGCTGATTATCAAGCCCTAGGACCTTGAGTGAATGTAGGTGGTAGTCAGGTAGTGGTTATAGCAGGCCTTGGGTAAGAATCAGTGATGTGCTGGCTTGAGGTCTGACCCAGTGCAGTCCCAGTAGTGGTAGCCACAGGGGTGCTTTTGTCACCCCCATCCCCAGCTCCAAGTAGCTCAGCACAAAGAAACTCTTTATGTTTGGGAGAAAGTACAGGAAGAGGACAAGAGTTTCTGCCTGGTAATCCAGATAATTCTTCCAGATCTTACCCAAGAGCACCAAGATGACACCTCTATGAGTTTGCAAGAACCACAGCATTACTGGACATGGAGTGCCTCCTAATGAAGACATGGCTTAGATCACAACACCCATGTCCTTTTGAATGCCTGGGAAGCCTTCCCAAGAAGAACAGGTACAAATAAGTCAAGACCGTGAAGACTACAATAAATACCTAATTCCTTAATGCCCAGACACTGACAAACATCTACAAGCATCAACATCATTCAGGAAAACCTCACCAAATAATCTAAATGAGGCACCAGGGACCAATCCTGGAGAAACAGAGATATGTGATCTTTCAGACATAGAATTCAAAATAGCTGTTTTGAGAAAACACAAAGAAATTCAAGGTAACACAGAGAAGGAATTCAGAATTCTATCAGATAATTTTAACAAAGAGATCAAAATAACTTTAAAAAATCAAGCAGAAATCTTGGGCTTGAACAATGCAATTGACATACTGAACAATGCATCTGAGTCTTTTAATAGCAGAATTGATCAAGCCAAAGAAAACAATGAGTGAGCATGAAGACAGCTTATTTGGCTCACTCCTGTAATCCCAGCACTTTGGGATTTGCAGAATAAACATTTTTTCCCTCAGCACGTGGATTATTCTAAAAGATAGACCATATGTTAGGTCATAAAAGAAGTCTTAAAATGTTGCAAAAATTGAAATATCAAGCATCTTCTCTGACCACAATGCAAAAAAACAAAAACAAAAAACAAAACAAAAAAAACCTAGAAAGCAATAACAAGAGATATTTTGGAAACTATACAAACATATGGAAATCAAATAATATGCTCCTAAACGACCGGTGGGTCACTGAATAAATTAAGAAGGAAATTAAGAAATTTCTGGGCTGGGCGCCAGTGGCTCACACCTATAATCCCAGCACTTTGGGAGGCTGAGGCAGGTGGATCATGAGGTCAGGAGTTTGATAGAAGCCTGGCCAATATGGGGAAACCCTGTCCCTATTAAAAATGCAAAAATTAGCCAGGCATGGCAGCACATGCCTGTAGTCCCAGCTATTCGGGAGGCTGAGGCAGGAGAATTGCTTGAACCCAGGAGGTGGAGGTTGCAGGAGCCAAGATCATGCCACCACTCTCCAGCCTGGGTGACAGAGTGAGACTCCGTGTCCAAAAAAAAAAAAAAAAAAAAAAAAAAAAATTCTGGAAACAAATGATAGCAGAAACACAACATACCAAAACCTATGGGATACAACAAAAGCAGTACTAATAGAAAACTTTATAACTATGAGAACCTACATCAGAAAAGAAGAAAAAATTTCAAATAACCTAATGATTCATCTTAAATAACTAGAAAAGCAAGAGTAAACCAATCCCAAAATCAGTAGAAGAAAGGAAATAATAAGGATCAGAGCAGAAATGAATGACCTTGAAATGAAGAAAACAATAGAAATGATCAATGAAACAAAAAGTTTTTGAAAAGCTGAATAAAATTAAGAAACCTTTAACTAGACTAAGAACAAAAGAGAGAACACCCAAATAAATAAAATTAGAGATGAAAAGACAGATATCACAATCCATATTACAGAAATTAAAAAGATCACTGATGGGGCTATGAGTAACTATATGCCGATAAATTGGGAAATCTAGAAGAAATTGGTAAATTTCTAGATATGTAAAACCTGCCAAGAATGAACAATGAGGAAATCCAAAGCCTGAACAGACCAATAACAAGAAACAAGATTGAAGCTGTAAAAAAAATAGTCTTCCACCAAAGAACAGCCTGATGACTTCACTGCTGAATTCCACCAAACATTTAAAGAACCAATACCAATTCTACTCAAACCATTTGGAAAAATAGAGGAGGAGGAAAGACTTCCAAACTCATTCTGTGAGGCCAGTATTACCCTGATACCAAAACCAGACAAAGACACATCACAAAAAGAAAACTACAGGCCAAAATCACTGGTGCATATTGATGCAAAAATTCTCAAGGAAACACTAGCAAAACAAACTCGACAACACATTAAAAAGATCATTCATCATGACCAAGTGCATTTATCCCTGGGATGCAAGGATGGTTCAACATACACAAATCAATCAATGTGATACATCTTAGCAGCAGAATAAATAACAAAAATTCAATTTCAATTAATGCTGTAAAAACATTTGATAAAAGTCAACATATCTTCATGATAAAAACCCTCAAAAAACTGGGCATAGAGGGAATATACCTCAACATAATGATAGCCATATATGGCAGACTCCACAGCTGGTATGGTACTGAATGGGTAAACACTGAAAGTCTTTCCTCTAAGATCTGGAACATGACAAGGATGTCCACTGTTACCACTGTTATTCAACATAGTACTGGAAATCCTAGCTAAAGCAATCAGACAAGAGAAAGAGATGTAGGTGTTTAGGGCTATGAACATTCCTCTTGGCACTGCATTTGCTGTATCCCAGAGGTTTTGATAGGTTGTGTTATTATTGTCGTTCAGTTTGAAGAATTTTTAAATTTCCATCTTGATTTTATTTTTGACCCAATGATCATTCAGGATCAGGTTATTTAATTTCTATGTATTTGCATGGTTTTGAAGGTTCCTTTTGGAGTTGATTTCCAGTTTTATTCCACTGTGGTCTGAGGGAGTGCTTAATATAATTTCAGTTTCCCCTGGAGGCATCACATTACCTGATTTCAAACTACACTATAATGCCATAATCACCAAAACAGCATGATACTGGTATACAAATAGGCATGTAGACCAATGGAACAGAATAGAGAACCCAGAAATAAACCCAAATACTTACAACCAACTGATCTTTGACAAAGCAAATAAAAACATAAAGAGAGGAAAGACACCCTTTTCAACAAATGGTGCTGGGATAATTGGCTAGCCACATGGAGGAGAATGAAACTGGATCCTTATCTCTCCCATAATACATATATATATATACACTATACACACACACACACACACACACATATGATAGAACACTAGTAATCTATAAAAAGGAATGAATTAATGGCATTTGCAGCGACCTTGACAAGATTGGAGACTATTATTCCAAGTGAAGTAACTCAGGAATGGAAAACCAAGCATCACATGTTCCCACTCATAAGTGGGAGCTAAACTATGAGCATACAAAGACATAAGAATGACACAATGGACTTTGGGGACCAGGGGAAAGGGGTGGGAAGGGAGTGAGGGCTAAAAGACTATAAATAGAGTGCAGTGTATAGTGCTCAGGTGATGGGTGCACCAAAATCTCACAAATCACCACTAAAGAACCTACTCATGTAACCAAAAACCACCTGTTCCCCAATAACCTATGGAAATAAAATTAAAAAAAAAAAAAACTATGCAAAGAAAAAGAAGAGTGGCATAAAATAAAGTCTTGAAAAAAAATCTAGAATTCTGCACCCTGTGAAATTATCCTTTAAAAGTGAAGGAGAAATACTTTCTCAGAAAAACAAAAAATGAAGGAATGTATCACAGTACAAATGCTTTACAAGAAATATTCATAGAAATTCTTCAGAGAGAAGAAAAATGATATAGGTCAGAAACTTGAATTTACATAAAGAAAGAAAGAACTTTAGACAAGGAAGGAATGAAGATAAAATAAAACCTTTTTTCTTATTTTAATTGATCTAACAGATAACAGTTTGCTCATAATAATAAGAGCAACAAAATGTATTGGGTGATTATAGCCTATGGATAAGTAAAATTAATGAAAGCGATGTAATAAAGGATGAGAGAGAGGAACTGACAATATTCTGTTATAAAGTACCTGCCTTACCTGTTAAGTGCTATAGTGTTATTTGAAAGTGGACTTAGATTAGTTGTAAATATATATTGCAAACTCTAGGGTAACCACTAGTATTTTTTAAAGTTTAATTTGATAATCTAAGATGACAGGAGAGAAATTAAAATCATACAAAATGTTCAGTTAAAACAAAAGAAGGCAGAAAAAGAATGGAAGACAAAAAGGAAACAAAGAACAAGGGTGATGAATAAAAAACAACTACAAATATGGTAACTATTCATCCAACAATATCAAAATAACTTTAAATCTGAATGGTTAAAATACAATTCAAAGACAGCCTATTGGAGTAGATAAAAAGCTGAAACCCAATTATTTGTTGTCTGCAAGAATCCCAGTTTAAAGACCCAGATAAATTAAAATTGTCGAAATATGTGAGGTAAAAACTAAGTGAATGTCAAGGAGAAATACACAAATCCATTTTTATAGATGGAGACTTCAACACCCCTCCACCATTAATTGATAGATGCTCCAGTAGTGAAAAAAATCAGTAAGGATATGGTTGAACTGAACAGCATCATCAATCAACTGGATCTAACTGACATTTATAGAACAACAGCAGAATACACATTTGATATGGCTTGTCCCTGTGTCCACACCCAAATCTCATCTTGATCTGTAATCCCCATGTATCAAGGGAGGGACAAGGTGGGTGGTGACTGGATCATGGGGGTGATTTCTCATATGCTGTTCTCATGATAATGAATGAGTCCTCATGAGATGCTATGGTTTTACAAGTGTTTGGAAGTTCCTCCTTCACTCTTCTCCCTCTCCTGCTGCCTTGTAAAGAAGGTGCCTGCTTCCCTTTCTACCGTGATTACAAGTTTCCTGAGGTCTCCCCAGCCATGCGGAACTGTGCGTCAATTAAATCTCTTTCCTTTATAAATTACCAAGCCTTGGGTAATAGCTGCATAGGAGTGTGAAAATGGACTAATACAACAATCTTTTCAAGTTCACATGGAACTGTCACCTTAATAGACCATTTTTGAAGTCATAAACACACAGTAACAAATCTAAATGAATAAAAATCATATAAAGTATGCCCTCAGATCATGATGAAATTAAGCTAGAAATCAATAACAGAAAGACAGCTGGAAATTTCTCAAAATTAAACAACATACTTTTAAATAACATGAGTTTAAGAAGTCTTAAGATACATTTAAAAATTGTTTAAGCTAAAAGGAAATGAAAACACAGTTGATTTAAATCGAGGGATGCAATGCAAGAAGTGCTTCAAGGGAAATTTCTCACATTAAAAGCATATATTAGAACATTCAGGAGATCTAAAAGTCAATGCTCTAAGTTTCCACCTTAGGAAACTAGAAAAAAAATAGCAAATTATATCCAAACTAAGCAGAGGAAAATCAATAATAAATAGAGCAGAAATCAGTGAAGTTAAGAACAGGAAATAAGTAGAGAAAACCAATGAAACAAAAAGCAGGTTATTTGACAGGATCAATAAATTAAGAAACTTCTAGCCAGGCTAACTGAGAAAAGAAAAGAGAGAAGATAAAAATTATTAGTACTAGAAATAAAAGAAGGGTTATCACCACTGATCCCATGGCCATTGAAAGGATAATAAAGGAATATTGCAAACAACTCTATGCCTACAAATCTGAAAACTTAGATAAAATGACCAATTCCTTGAAAGACACAACCTACCAAAATTCACATGAGGAAAAATGTATGATCTGAGAAGGCCTATACCTGTTAAATAAAATGATCAGTAATTAATCACCTTCCAAAACAGAAAGCACCAAACTTTTGGTAGAATTCAAACGGTTGAATTCAGTTGAACAAACAGTTGAACAGAGAATAGAAGCAGACAGAATACTTCCTAACTCATTCTACATGGTCAGCATTACCTCAGTACCAAAACCAGACAAAAATCTTATCCAAAAAAAAAACCAAAAAAACAAAAACAAACAAAAAAAAACTACAGACCAATCTCTCTCATGAACAAAGATGCAAAACTTCTCAACAAAGTATGAGCAAAATGAACCCAATAATGTACAAAAAGAACAATATGTCATAACCAAATGTGATTTACTCTAGGTATGCAAGGCTGGTCCAACATTCAAAAGATCAGTTAATCCATCGCATCAACAGACTAAAGACAAAACAATTACATAATAATATCAATAGATGCAGAAAAAGCATTTGACAAAATCTAACACCAATTTATGACAAAAACTCTCATGCAAACCAGGAATAGAGAGGGACTTTCTGAACTTGCAAAAGGACATCAACAAAATACCTATTGCTAACACCATGCTTAATGGTAAGAAACTTAGTGAATTCCTCATGATTAGAAACTTGGCAAGATACCCCCTCTCACTACTCCTATTGAACATTGCACTGGAAGTTCTAGCTCATGCAATAAGACAAAAAGGGAAATAAAGATAAAGAGCCTTGCAGTCTTGAAAGAAGTAAATAAAACTCTTTTTTTCAATAATCAACAACAAAAAGCACCCTGCTAGAACTAATAAGCAATTATAACAAGTTTGTAGGATACAAGGTTAATGTGCAAAAGTCCACTGCTTTCCTATCTACGATTATAACAATAAAAAAGTGTACATTAAAATTTAAAACATGATACCATTTACACTATTAACTCCCCAAAATGAAATTGTTATAACAAAATATGTACAATATCTATGTGAGACAAACTACAAAACTCTGAAGAAGGAAATCAAAGAAGATCTAAATAAATGAAGAAACATTCCATAATTATGGTTAGGAAGACTCAATATTGTTAAGATATCAGTTCTTCCCAACTTGAGCTTTAGATTCAATGCAATCCAAATCAAGATTCTAGCAGGCTGTTTGATGGATGTCAATAAACTGGTTTTAAGGTTTATACGGCAATGTAGACGACAAAGAATAGCCAACACGATATGGGAGAAGGAGGACAAAGTCAGAGGATTGATACTACCCAACTTCAAGGTTTAACATAAAGCTGCAGTAATCAGTACAGTGTGGTGTTGGTGAAAGAATAGACAAGTCGATGAATGAACAGATTAGAAAGCCCAGAAGTAGACCCACACAAAGTCAACTGATCTTTGATGAAGGAGCAAAGGCAATTCAGCGGTGGTAAGATAGTCTTTTCAACAAGTGGTGCTGGATCAACTGCATATCCACATGTGAAATAAAACAAAACAAAACAAAATGAATCTAGACATAGACCTCATATGTTTCATGGAAAAATAAACTGGATCTTAGACCTAAATATCAAACGCACAGCTATAAAATTTCTAGAAGATACTATAGTGGACTGATGGCCATCGTTAATCTTATAGACATAAAATGTCTCCTATAGTGTATTATGTTAGGATCTTGTAAGACGAAACAGAACCAAAATATCAGAGGACTCACAACTCCTCTCCCATGTCCCCACCCACAGACAACAAAAATTATTTATTAAAGACTGTGCTTTGCTGTACTGACAGAAGGGGGAGCACTTTAACCTGGAACCTTGTAAAATACAGTAGCCCCGTCTCCCTTATCTGGGTTTTGCTTTCCGTGGTTTCATTCACCCAGGTTTAACAATGGTCTGAAAATATTAACTGGAACATTCCAGAAATAAACAATTCGTAAATTTTAAGTTGCACATTGCTCAAAGTAGCATGATAAAATCTCTTGTCATCCTGTTTTGTCCTGCCCTGGGCCCCTTTGTCCCTGATATCCACGCTGTAGGCGCTATCTGGCCACTGGTGACTTAGTAGCCATCTAGGTTACCAGATTAATTGTTGCAGTATCTTGGCGTTTTTATTCAAGTAACCCTTATTTTACTTAATAATGGTCCCAAAGTACAAGAGTAGTGATGATGGCAATTCAGATATGTCAAAGAGAAGCCATAAAGTGCTTCCTTTAAGTGAAAAGGTGAAAGTTCTCAAGGGGAAAAAAAGTCACATGCTGAAGTTTCTAGATCTACATTAGGAACAAATCTTCTATTTGTGAAATTATTTGTCATGAAGGAAAAAGAAATTCATACTAGTTTTGCTGTCACACGTCAAACTGCAAACGTTAGAGCCATAGCACGGGATAAGTGCTTAGTTAACATGGAAAAGGCATTAAATCTGTGGGTGGAAGACATGAACAGAATCGTGTTTTGATTGACAGCAACCCTGTTCGATACTATCTATGGCTTTGGGGGTTTTGGAATGTGTCCACTACAGACTACTGGGGGGATTGCTGTAGGCCAAATTTCTATGACATAAATAGGCAAAACCAAACCAAAGCTATACAAAACTATTATATGAAAGAAACAGAAAACAAGACTAACTCAGCTGATGAGCTCCTCCTCCCATCACCCCCACAAAAGCCAAAATGAAGAAGAAGTAGACCATGGCACAACACTGTAAATAGAGAAAATTGAATGGGAACACCTTATTAGATGTTTAAACCCATGAATAATTTGGGTGGGCACAGTAGCTTACACCTGTAATCCCAGAACTTTGAGAGGCTGACACAGGCAGATCACTTGAGTCCAGGAGTTTGAGATCAGGCCTGGGCAATGCGGGCAAACCCTGTCTCTACTAAAAATACAAAAATTGGCTGCGTGTGGTGGTGGGCATCTGTAGTCCCAGCGACTCAGGAGGCTGAGGCAAGAGGATCACTTGAGCCTGGGAAGCGGAGGTTGCAATGAGCTGTGATGGGGTCACTGCACTGCGGCCTGGGCAATAGAGCCAGACTTTGTCTGAAAAAACAACAACCACAAAAATTCCTCAATAACTTAAGCGAAAAGATCAAGTCACTTGCAAAGACAAGAGAAATAATCTGATATCAAACTTTCCCAAAACAACATGCAGAGGAAGATATTAATGAGACAACTTTTTAAAAATAAAGAAACTGCAATTAAGCTTCCTCCATGTAACCAAGGATTTTATATGCATCAAAGCTATTCTTTACTCATCAAGGCTACAATAAAACAGTTTTAAACACTTGAGAACTTAGGAAATTTTGTACCCACAGATCCTCCTTGAAGAATCTCCTGGAGAGGAATCATTTCAACACAAGATGACTAGGGAAACTCTTGCAAAGGGATTTAAAGAATGAACAAATAGCTAAATACATTGTGCATAACTGGAACAAGGTTTCTCACTGTTGGAGAGGGGACTTAAAATATGAAAAGGAGGAACGCTAAAATGAACCTTGTGGTGTTGGATTGGAATCGGAGTATGAACTCCTAGCTCTATCTACTGAATGGCCCCAGGAGCAATAGCATCCCAGCAGCCATGAGAACACATAGCACCCAGGTCTTGGTTTCATAACACCATTCTCCACCATAATGAGCCAGGACTCTAGGAAATGGCTCATTCCAGGACTATGCCTGGGGATGTATGAGATGAGCCTTGAACACCTTGTGCCAGAATGTAAGAAAGTGCCCAAAGAATGATGGGAGCATGTCAAAATGACTTGAGAACCAGCTTAAAGTCTCTTCCACTGGCCAAATCGGGGATAATTTGAGCATTTACATCACAGATGGTAATGGGCTATAACCTATTGAGTAAAATAAAAAACCAGAAGTTCATACTATTACAAAGGAAGGAAGGAAGGAAGGAAGGAAGGAAGGAAAAACTTTTTCTTACAGTAGAATCTCAGTTAATGAATTAAAAAAATAGAATTTAAAAATCTATTTGGTAATTATATTAACACATGATTCAGGCAAGAATCATCAGTAGATACAAAATGAGTGGAGTAATGTTTGATAAGTTATGGAATATTTACATAGTCTTATAGCATCTTTTCACAAATATATATCAATCACAAAGGGAAAACTAGTAATCCTCCCATGGAGAAATCTGACAGATGTCACCTCAATTCATAATAAAAGTTAACATAATTGTTATAATGTATCTCCAAATATAAAACCGTGAGGAAAAACAGAGCATTACTTACAGAGTATTCCTGCCTTAAATTGCACAGATTGAATCTAACAATAAGGAAACATTGTAAAATCCTGAGTTGCATTCTATTCAATATCTGGGTTGTACTCTTCAAAATGCTAAGATTGCTAGGAGCAGTGGTTCACACTTAATCCCAGCGCTTTGGGAGGCTGGGGTAGGAGAATTGCTTTAGACTGTGAGTTTGAGATCAGCCTGGGCAACATAGCAAGACCTCATATCTACATAATATTTTAAAAATTAGCCAGGTATGGTGGTGCCACATGCCTGTAGTTCTAGCTACTTGGGAGACTGAGGTCAGAGGATCACTTAAGCCCAGGAGTTCAAGGTTATGGCGAGCTAGGATCATGCCACTGAGCTCTGGCCTGGGTGACAGAGCAAGACCCTGTCTCTAAAACAAAGAAACAAAGATCATGAAAGGTAAATAAAGGTGGAGGAACCGATTCTGACTAAAGGAGATGAAAGAGACATATCACAAGTGAATGCAGCTTGTGATATGGAATTTTCTTTTGTTAATCTGAAGGAGGACCTTAACTGATAGTATTGTCCCAATGTTAATTTTCTGAATTTGGTTGTTGGACTGTCCTTGTTTTCAAAGAAATGCACAATGAAGTAAATAGTTTACTGTGGAGTAAAAGTGTATTATTTCTGCACCTTATTTCAAATGGTTCAGAAAAAGGTAGTTTATATATTGAAAAGGGCATAATTAAGCAAATGTAGTGAAATGTTAACATTTGAGGAATCTGGGTGAAGAATCTACATAAATTATTTTTTTTATTCATGTGACTTTTTTAAGCCTGAAATTGTTACAGGTAGTTATGCATGAGCAGCACAGGAGAGGGCTCTCCCCCAATGCACTAAAAATGATGGTGTTTCAGCAATTCTCGCGTTGCCTCTCTAAAAATGATAATTTGGCAGCCGGGGAGAGAAAAATCTCCTGATGGTCCACACATGATAACATTAAAAGTGCTAATTGAATGCAGACCCCAGGGAGAAGCAGCTTCTTGGGCATGTGTGTTAAGAAAGAAAATGGCGAAGTATGACATTCTGGGGACACACACCACCAGAAAAAGGAACAGAGCCTCAGACAGGTATGTAACTCTCTAAACACACTGCGCGCGCTCAATTCCAAAGCGTAAGGAAAGCACTGCGCATGCGGAAAGAATCACGGGGAAAGAGGCGAGCCTATAAAGTCCCAGGATCAAGGTTAAAGGGCTCTTTTTTGCTTCTTTTCTGTCTTCGACATGGAGGTACCCACTTGTCTCTCCCAAGGGTTCCTTCCTGTTCTAAAGCCTTTTTAATAAACTTCCACTCCTGCTCTGAAAGTTGCCTGGGTCTCTTTTTCTGCTTTTTGCCCCTCAGACAAATTTCTTCTGAGGAGGAGGTAAGGACTGAAAAGTTGCTTGTGGACGCCTACGAATTTGCCTCCAGTAAGTCAGCTCTCTGCTACCACTAACAGAATTATGTTAAAATTAGAAGTTTTTAATGTCATTATTTGCAGGTTCTATGTCTGTGTAGAAAATCTAAAATACTTTGTTGGTAAACTATTAAAATTGATAACTGAATTTACTAAAGGCACCTATCACAGATAGGGTCGATTTTTAGAAATCAATTATATCAGCTGCAAACAAATAGAGAAGATTTTTAAAAAATTAAGTTATTGTACATACATCATATGCCTAGAGATAAAGTCAACAAATAGATCTATAAAATCTCTACACTGAAAACTACAAAACATCACAGAGATGAAGAACATGTACATAAGTAGTAGAAAATACCATATTAAAGATATCATTAGTCTCTAGATTGAGCTAAAGATGTGAAACAACTGCAATAAAATTTATGATACTTTTTTTTTTCTGGATCATGTAAGTTGATTCTGAAGTGTATATGGACTTTGGGAGGCCAAGGCGGGCAGATCACCTGAGGTCAGGAGTTTGAGACCAGCCTGGCCAGCATGGCAAAACCCCATCTCCAGTAGAAATACAAAAATTAGTCAGGTGTGGTGGCAGGCACCTGTAATCCCAGCTACTTGGGAGGCTGATGCAGGAGAATCGCTTGAACCTGAGAGGCAGAGATTGCAGTGAGCTGAGATCGTGCCACTGTACTCCAGCCTGGGTGACAGAGTGAGACTGTCTCAAAAAAAAAAAAAAAAGTGTACATGGAAATGCAAAAGGCCAGGAATATCCAATGAAATCTTGAAGACCACAGGTGGGGCACTTACACTAACAGAACTAAAGCTCTGTTATGAAATGATAATTAATTCAGTGTGGTATAAAAGCAAACATAGAGAAATAGACCAAAGGAAGAAAACAGACAATCCATAAACAGAGTCAAACATGTATGCTCATCTGATTTTTGACCAAAAAATGACACTGCAAATGCAAGAGGGAAAGGATAGTCTTTTGAAAATAATGCTGGGTCAATTTGTATAATGTATGCAGAAAAAAGTTACTCTTGATCCCTATCTCAACCGAATGCAACTATCAAGTCTAAATATACTGCAGATATAAATGTAAGGCAGAGTAACTTTCCTTCAGAGCTCAGTTTTAAATCCAAAATCTCTGACCTCATGGAGTGTTCTTTTTAATATATAATAGTGTTTCTTATAAGCCTTGAGGAATACCTTATATGGAAAAAGAGGACAAAGAAAAGTCAGCAAAGGAAATATAAAAGAAGCACACATAAAGAATAATTAAAAAGAGAATAGGATAGTGTAATTTAAAACCTAAAAGAGTGATTTCCCTCAGCTGAGCAGATGGCCATTTGAAACAATATTTTTCTTATCTGGTTACAATGAATTCTTTACCATGAATAATCTATTATTCACATTTCCTCTAGATTTCGTTACTGAATATCTCCACCCCCCCACCACCCTCTAATAGTTTCAATTGGTGCTTGTGCATCAAAAGAGAAGAGAGTTTACCTGAGCTATTTTTGAACTGTTTTTACTATATAAACTATCCACAAAGTTGGAAAACATAGGATAAATTGTTCAGACAATATATTAGTCACATTTTACATTAAAAAAATATGTTCCACAAAGTTTCAGCATTAGGTCTAATTGCTAACCTGGAATAGGGGGGCGAGTATAATTGGGAAAATAGTATTTATTGAACTGTTTTTAGATTAACAATTGAACCATTTTCTTTAATTTAGAGGTATTCGACCTGAAAATTCTTCATCAGGATGATGAAGAATAGTATATTGAGCAATATTACTTGACACAGAAACCAATAACTCTTTAAAATTAAATTTGTTCCATGTTTCTCAACTTTATGGACACCTTGTACAATAAAACATAGTGTCTAACACTTATTAGCACTTTTCTATCTCACCTAATCAGAAACATAAGATGACACGGTTACATTGGTGCATGTTTAGCACCTCTCTTACGTGATGGTTCTCTTTGCTCTGTCTTGCTGATTTACCAAGGAGGACAAAACAATGGAGGTCACAAAAATTGTTAAGCCCAGTTCTGATATGCCAGTGGGGCAGGGAAGCACTGCGTAAAGAAGGGTGGGTCCCACCCTTGGGCCTGTGCCTATGGACCTGACTGAGAACAGACGTTCCTGTTTTCATGGCTGGATGTTGTATTTTCTAAGACCACTCTGGCCCACCATGTCCCCCTCCATCCTGTGCCCGTATAAACCTGAGACCTTGGCAGGCATGTACACAAGCATCTGAATATTGAGAGGAGCAGAGGAACAGAGCAGCACAGAGCAGTGAAGAGTGGCAGAGAGCAGCGGGGCGGCACAGCAGAGAAGGAGGGAAGAGGTGTCTGAACATCAAGAGGAGTTCAGCAGTGGATGGCTGAACTCCAGAGGTAGATTATCTCTCCCAACCCTCCACCTTCCCGCTGCCCATCCATCTCACTGAGAGTCATCTCCACCACTCAATAAAACCTTGCGCTCAACCTTTGAGCCCACATGTGATTCGATTCTTCCTGGACACTGAGCAAGAGCTTGGGATACAGAAAGCTGTCATACTGGCCCTCTGCCCTTGCAGTAAGGCAGAGGGTCCATTGAGCTGATTAACACTCAAGCCATCTGCAGG
Source organism: Mandrillus leucophaeus (assembly GCF_000951045.1). Lineage (NCBI taxonomy): Eukaryota > Metazoa > Chordata > Mammalia > Primates > Cercopithecidae > Mandrillus > Mandrillus leucophaeus. The sequence continues at coordinate 1,317,087 of NW_012109308.1, read as the reverse complement.
TGGCAAAGCTGAAAGAGCTATGTAACACTGGGGTTGCCGGCACTCACCACTACACACTACTGTGGGGTTGAAAGCCCAAAGCACAAGCCCCGGCCTCTGCACCTGCCTGTCTGCATGCTCCCCCAGGGGTCTGAGCTGTGGGGCAACTGGACAGGCGAGCCACACTCCTGTTGCATGTCCTGCAAGGGGAATCAGGGAACTCTCCCATTTCAGTTCTATAGCATAGCTTTGGCAGTTATTCCTGGAAATCCCGTATCTGTTGTTTCAGCCCACTCATCAATTCTGTGATCCACTTAGTACTCTGCTTCCTACTTAAATTAGTGAGAGTAGATTCTGTTCTCTGTAAGTGAACTCCCAGCATAGTCATCCTTTTAGAACAAAAGCACAGGGCAGGCAAGGAGACTCACACCTGTAACCTCAGCACTTCGGGAGGCTGAGGCATGTGGATCGCTTGAGCCCAGGAGTTCAAGATGAGCCTGAGAAACATGGCAAGACCTTGTGTCTACAAAAAATAGAAAAATTAGCTGAATGTGGTGGCATGCACTTGTAATCCCAGCTACTCAGGGGCCTGAGGAGGCAAAATCACCTCTCCATTATTTTAAGCCCATTGTTGAGGTCTACTGCTCAGAAAAAAAAGATTCTTTTCAAAATGTTATTGCTCATTGACAGTGCACCTTGTCACCCAAGAGCTCTGGTGGAGATGTACAAGAAGATTGATGTTGTTTTCATGTCTGCTAACAGGAAATCCATTCTGCAGCCCATGGATCAAGGAGTGATTAGGACTTTCAAGTCTTATTGTTTAAGAAATATATTTCATAAGGCTATAGCTGCTGTAGATTGTAGATTCCTCTGATGGATCTGGGCAAAGCCAATTGAAAACCTTCTGGAAAAGATTCAGCACCATTTTTTTTTTTTTAATTTTACTTTAAGTTCCAGGATACACGTGCATAACGTGCAGGTTTATTACATAGGTATACATGACCTTTGGTGGCTTCCTGCACCTATCAACCCATCATCTAGGTTTTAAGCCCCGTATGCATTAGCCATTTGTCCTAAAGCTCTCCCTCCCCTTACCTCTTCCACCTGACAGGCCCCAGTGTGTGTTGTTCCCCTTCCTGTGTCCATGTGTTCTCGTTGTTCAACTCCTACTTATGAGTGAGAACATACAGTGTTTGGTTTTCTGTTCCTGTGTTAGTTTGCTGAGAATGATGGCTTCCAGTTTCATCCCTGTTCCTGCAAAGGACATGATTTCATTCCTTTTTATGCCTGCATAGTATTCCGTGGTGTATACGTGCCACATTTTCTTTATCCAGTCTATCATTGAATGTGTGCATGTGTCTTTATAGTAGAATGATTTCTATTCCTTTGGATATATACCCAGTAATGGGATTGCTGGGTCAAATGGTATTTCTGGTTCAAGATTCTTGAGGAGTTGTCACACTGTCTTCTACAATAGTTGAACTAGTTTACATTCCCACCAACAGTGTAAAATCATTCCTGTTTCTCCACTGCCTCTCCAGCCTCTATTGTTTCTTGGCTTTTTAATAATTGCTATTCTGACTGCATGAGATGGTATCTCATTATGATTTTGATTTGCATTTCTCTAATAATCAGTGATGTTGAGCTTTTTTCCGTGTATGTTTCTTGGTCACATAAATGTCTTCTTTTGATAAGTGTCTGTTCATATCCTTTGTCCACTTTATGGTGGGGTTGTTTTATTTTTTCCCTATAAATTTGTTTTCTTGTAGATTCTGGATATTAGACATTTTTCTCATGGGTAGATTGCAAAAATTATCTCCCATTATGTAGCTTGCTTTTTCACTCTGATGACAGGTTCTCTTGCAGTGCAGAAGCTCCTTAGTTAGCTTTTGTTGCAATTGCTTTTGGCATTTTTGTCATGAAGTCTTTGCCCATACCTATGTCCTGAAAGGTATTGCCTAGGTTTTCTTCTAGGGTTTTTATGGTCTGAGGTCTTTAATCTTTAATCCATCTTGAGTTAATTTTTGTATAAGGTGTAAGGAAGCAGTCCAGTTTCAGTTTTCTACATATGGCTAGCCAGTTTTCCCAACAACATTTATTAAGTAGGGAATCCTTTCCCCGTTGTTTGTTTTTGTCAGGTTTGTCGGAGATCAGTTGGTAGGAGATGTGTGGTGTTATTTCTGAGGTCTGTGTTCTGTTCCATTGATCTATATGTCTGTTTTGGTACCAGTACCATGCTGTTTTGGTTACTGTAGCCTTGTAGTATAGTTTGGAGTCAAGTAGCATGATGTCTCCCCAGCTTTGTTCTTTTTGCTTAGAATTGTCTTTGCTATAAGGGCTCTGTTTTGGTTCCATATGAAATTTAAAGTAGTTTTTTTTTTTTCTAATTCTGTGAAGAATGTCAATGGTAGTTTGATGGGAATAGCATTGAATCTATAAATTACTTTGGGCAGTATGGCCATTTTCATGATATTGATTCTTCCTGTCTATGAGGATGGAATATTTTTTCATTTGTTTGTGTCCTCTCTTATTTCCTTGAGCAGTGGCTTGTATTTCTCCTTGAAGAGGTCCTTCACATCCCTTGTTAACTGTAATCCTAGGTATTTTATTCTCTTTGTAGCAATTGTGAATGGGAGTTCATTCATGATTTGGCTCTCTGCTTGTCTGTTGTTGGTGTCTAGAAGTGCTTGTGATTTTTGCACACTGATTTTGTATCCAGAGACTTTGCTGTAGTTGCTTATCAGGTTAAGGAGTTTTGGGGCTCAGATAATGGGGTTTTCTAAATGTAGAATCATGTCGTCTGCAAACAGAGACAATTTGACTTCCTCTCTTCCTGTTTGAAAACCTTTATTTCTTTCTCTTGCCTGATTGCCCTGGCCAGAACTTCCAATACTATGTTGAATAGGAGTGGTGAGAGAGGGCATCCTTGTTTTGTGCCAGTTTTCAAAGGGAATGCTTCCAGCTTTTGCCCATTCAATATGATATTGGCCATGGATTTTTCATAAATAACTCTTATTATTTTGAGATATGTTCCATCAATATTTAGTTTATTGAGAGTTTTTAACAGGAAGGGATGTTGAATTTTATCAAAGGCCTTTTCAGCATCTATTGAGAAAATCATGTGATTTTTGTCATTGGTTCTGCTTATGTGATGGATCACATTTATTGATTTGCACATATTGAACCAGCCTTGCATCCCAGAGATGAAGCCGACGTGATCATGGTGGATAAGCTTTTTGATGTGCTGCTGGATTTGGTTTGCCAGTGTTTTACTGAGGATTTTAGCATTGATGTTCATATTCGCCTGAAGTTTTCTTTTTTTATTGTGTCTGTTCCAGGTTTTGGTGTGAGGATTATGCTTACCTCATAAAATGAGCTAGGAAGGAATCCCTCCTTTTCAGTTGTTTGGAATAGTTTCAGAAGGAATGGTACCAGCTCCTCTTTGTACCTCCAGTAGAATTCAGCTGTGAATCCATCTGGTCCTGGGCTTTTTTTTCATTGGCAGGCTATTAATTACTGCCTCAGTTTCAGAACTTGTTATTGGTCTGTTCAGGGATTTGACGTCTTCCTGGTTTAGTCTTGGGAGGGTGTATGTCCAGGAACTTATCCATTTCTTCTAAATTTTCTAGTTTATTTGTGTCGAGGTGTTTATATTATTCTCTGATGGTGGTTTGTATTTCTGTGGGGTCAGTGGTGATATCCCCTTTATAATATTTTATTGCCTCTATTTAATTCTTTTTTCTTCTTTGTTAGTCTAGCTAGTGGTCTATTTTGTTAATTTTTTTCAAAAAACCGGGTCTTGGATTCATTGAGTTTTTGAAGGGTTTTTGTGTCTCTCTCTCCTTCAGTTCTGCTCTGATCTTAGTTATTTCTTGTCTTTTGCTAGCTTTTGGATTTATTTGCTCTTGCTTCTCTAGTTCTTTTAATTGTGATGTTAGGGAGTCGATTTGAGATCTTTCTAGCTTTCTGACGTGGGCATTTAGTGCTGTAAATTTCCCTCTTAACACTGCTTTGACTGGATTCACCACCATTCTTAATGGCATTAAGGACATTTGCAGTTCATGAGAGGAGGTCAAAATATCAACATTAACAGGAGTTTGGAAGAAGTTGATTTCAACCCTCATGGGTGACTTTGAGGGATTCAAGACTTCACTGAAGGAAGTAACTGCAGATTTGGTGAAAATAGCAAGACCTAGAATTAGAAGTGGAACCTGAAGTGAAGATGTGACTGAATTGTTGCAATCTCATGGTAACTCTTGAAAGGATGAAGAATTGCTTTTTATGAATGAGCAAAGAAAGTGATTTCTTGAGATGCAGTCTACTCTTGGTGAAGATATTGTGAACATTGTTCAAGTAATTATAAACGATTTAGAAATATTACACAAATGTAGTTGATAAGGCAGAGGCAGGGATGGAGAGGACTAATTTTGAAAGAAGTTCTACTGTGGGAAAAATGCTATCAAACAGTATCATATGCTACTGAGAAATCTTTAATGAAAGGAAGAGTTCATCAGTGGAGTAATTTATTTGCTGTCTTGTTTTAAGAAATCACGGCCAGGTGTGGTGGTTCACACCTATAATCCCAAAACTTTGGGAGGCCAAGGTGGGAGTATTGTTTGAGCCCAGGAGCTTGAGATCAGCTGGGGCAACCAGCTGGGACCCTGTCTCTACAAAAATATTAAAAAATAAGGCTGGACATGGTGGCTCATGCCTGTAATCCCAGCACTTTGGGAGGCTGAGGTGGGCAGATCACCTGAGGTCAGGAGTTCGAGACCAGCCTGACCAATATGGAGAAACCTCATCTCTCCTAAACATACAAAATTAACTGGGCATGGTGGTGCATGCCTGTAATCCCAGCTACTCAGGAGGCTGAGGCAGGAGAATCACTTGAACCTGGGAGGCGGAGGTTGCAGTGAGTAAAGATCATGCCATTGCACTCCAGCCTGGGCAACAAGAGTGCAACTCTATCTCAAAAAAAAATAAATAAATTTAAAAAATAAATAATTAGCTGGGCATGGTGGCACATACCTGTAGTCTAAGCTACTTGGGAGGCTGAGGCAAGAGGATTGCTTGAGCCTGGGAGGTCAAGGTTGCAGGGAGCTACGATCACGCACCACTGCCCTCCAGCCTGGATAACAGAATAAGACTCTATATCAGAAAACAAAGGAAGAAAGAAAGAAAAATAAAGTTGCCACAGCCACCCCAACCTTCGGCAATCACCACTCTGATCAGTCAGTAGCCATCAACATTGAGGGAAGGTCATCCACCAGCAAAAACAGTTATGGTTGACTGAAGGCTCAGATGATTGTCAATATTTTTTAACAATAAAGTATTTTAAATTAAGGTATACACATTATCTGTGTTCATAGACATAATACTACTTCCACTTAATAGACTGTGGTATAGGATAAATATAACTTTTAAATGCATTGGGAAACCAAAAAGTTTGTGTGACTTGCTTTATTTTGCAGCAGTCGAGAACTGAACCTTCAATATATCTGAACTATGTCTTTATTTTCCAAACTTCTTTGCAGCTAGATGTGGGCATGGGACCAATTCTTGGCCAAAGGAATGTGAGCAAAAGTGTTGAGTGCTACTCTGAGCCATGCTCTTAATTCCCTCTAACTCCCTTTCTGCTGACTGGAAGGGAAATACGGTGGTGAGTCATTGTGGATTATGCACATAATGATTGTGAACCTGGGGGATAATGGAATAACAAGAAAGAAAGAGCCTTCACCCTTGACAATGCCATAGAACTGCAATACCAACTATGCAGAAAAGACTTCTGTCTTATTTTGGCTACTTTATTTTTGGGTCTCTGGCTTTGGCTGCCTACTTGATCTACATATTCATCTCTTGGTAGGCAAGTCCTATGGATACCATCTCTGAAATATATTTTGCATTTGACTGCTGTGCCCCTACCACTTGGTCCAATCCACCATCATCTTTCCCTGGATGCTGAAATTACCACTAACTGGTCTTGTCACTTTTATTCTTGACCTACAGAATTTATTTTCTAGTTGAAATATTTTTTAAAAAAGATTATATTACCTCATGCTTAATATCCTCTAGTGACATTGTCAATGCCTTCCACCTAAAGACCACCAGCAATGTACCTGCAGTAGAAAAAAAAAAGTTAGGTTTATTGCTTGTGGCTGCATACCATGGAGAGTCATGGGATGTTCCAGTAAGAGTATGTTAGAAGGGGCTTTGCTATGGATAGGACTTGGACTTGTGTTATGTGATTTGCAGTAGTGTTTAAGAAGGCAGTGTTAATTCTGTGATTAGGTAGCTTAATACATCTCATCTAGAAGAATGGAAGACTAGAATGAGGCTAAGCCTGAAACTGATTAAAAGGAAAAATCAGTAGTCGTTCATGTTAGCCATGATAGAAGAATGATGTTTGGTCATTTTTGGTTTGGACAATGTTCATGTTTTGTCTGTGTTCACTGATGATTACAGAGTTGTCTTATTTTTGTCTAGATTCATCACAGTCACAGGCTGGCCTTGTCTGATGTTGATGTTCAAGAAATTGTTCATGTTCAACAGGAGAACACCACAGCCTACCTGTAGGGACCCAGCCAGCACCTGGCTGTCTTTCTCACTTCCCAGTACACTTCGAGTAAAATTCCACCTCTTTAGTGTGATCTTCAAGGTTTTACATAATTTGGTTCCTACCTAACTTCCAACCTAAATTTCACTGCACAGTCACTGCACACCCATGACACACGCCCTTTTTGGTTTCTTAAATGCAGTAAGCTTGTTTTCCCACTGGGATCTGTACAAATATGGTTTCCTCTCCCAGGAACATGTTTTTCCCAAGGGTCACTTCTTAAGAAAAAATTTTTACTTTAAGTTCCGGGATACATATGCAGAATGTGCAGGTTTGTTACATAGGTGTACATGTGCCATGGTGGTTTGCTGCACCTATCAACCTGTCATCTAGGTTTTCAGCCCACAGGCGTTAGGTATTTGTCCTAATGCTCTCTCTCCCCTTGCCCTCCACCCTAAGACAGACCCCAGTGTGTGATGTTCCCCTCCCTGTGGCCATGTGTTCTTATTGTTCAACTCCACTTATGAGTGAGAACATGTGGTGTTTGGTTTTCTATTCCTGTGTTAGTTTGCTGAGAACGATGGCTTCCAGCTTCATCTATGTCCCGGCAAAGGACATGAACTCATTTTTTTAAAAATTATTATACTTTAAGTTCTAGGGTACATGTACACAACGTGCAGGTTTGTTATATATGTGTACATGTGCCATGTTGGTGTGCTGCACCCATTAACTCGTCATTTACATTATGGCTGCATAATATTCCATGGTATATATATATGACATTTTCTTTATCCAGTGTATCACTGATGGGCATTTGGGTTGGTTCCAAGTCTTTGCTATTGTAAATAGTGCTGCAGTAAACATACGTGTGCATGTGTCTTTATAGTAGAATGATTTCTATTCCTTTGGGTATATATCTAGTAGTGGGATTGCTGGGTCAAATGGTATTTCTGGTCCTAGATCCTTGCAAGGCTGTGGAGAAATAGGAATGCTTTTACACTGTTGGTGGGAGTGTAAATTAGTTCAACCATTGTGGAAGACAGTGTGGTGATTCCTCAAGAGTCACTTTTTAACTATTACTTTCTCAGACAGCCCTTCCCAGACCGTCCCCTTTTCCACTCTCCCACAGTACTCTTTATATAATGTATTTTCTTTATTAAAATGTATTATGTACATGTGGACTTTCTGCCTTCCCTTCTAGGCTACAAGGTTGATGAGAGCAGCAATCTTGTTTGTGCTGTTCCCCAAGATATATCCTCAGAGCTTTTCACATGATGGGTTCTCTGTAGACGTTTATGAAGTCAAGGAGCACTCAGCCTCTAGGAATGGGTGGAAATCCAGGAAAGCCACAATTACAACATGGCATGCAGATGTGTGTTGGACTTAGAGAAGAGATACACCCAGATTATTGGAGGCATATTGCTAAAACACAAAGGCTTATGAGGAATCTATTGCCTCTTTCTAAACCAGATAATTGATTTCTCCAAAAAATCAAGAGATTGAGATTGTTCAAGAGGCACTCTTGGCTCAAGTAATTTGCTTTCTGCAGTAGTGTCTACCACTTATACTTCTGAAATGAGAAGACCTAACTGGGTTGGTTTGCTATCACCCAATACAAAGCCTCCTTATTGGCCAGAAACTGTTGGCCTTCCTCGTTTCTAATACACCCACCAAGGTCACAACTCAATGACTATGGGGACTAGGCAGGTAACTTAAATGAGTGAAGCAAACTGGGTTTGTTGTTGTTATGGCAACTTAAGAAGAACTTGTTCTATGTAGACCTACATCTATGACTATTCCTCACATCTGTAAATATATACATTCTCTCCCATGTTTCCTGAAACATGTATCTTGTCAGTCTCTCCTATTTTCCCACTTTTGATGGAACACAAGGCCAAGCAGTATTTCATTTTTGTTTTTACCTCAAGAAAAACAACTGTGTAAGCACAATGGTAAATAGCAATTGAGATTTGGCCTCAGCATTGGAGATTGTGGCAACTGGAGTGCATGCTCAAGCTCAAGGACAGCTGCCGAAGCTACCTCCAGCTGAACCTGCCTTGTGGAAATGCAGTGTCTACATTTATTTAGAGAGAGACTAGAAATCTAGAAGTTCAGGTAAAATCTCTTGATTGTTAATTGCTGGCAATTTGTTTAAACATTAAACACTGTGAAAATAAAATATGCTTGTTAAACAAATATGTCATCCTCCAGGTTTGACCTTTGGACTGCTAGTGGTTGGCCCCTGTCAAATATCATTGTTTCTAGATGAGTCAGTGCCAACAAGATGTGGAAAAGGAGCAGGGCTGATGTCACTACACCCAGTGTGATCCTTGGCAGCTTTGCAGAAGAAGCCATTGCGACTACCAGACAGACCAGTAGTTCATGAGCATGGGCTGCTGCAGGAGGGTTATCTAACTGGAGGGGGAATTGGGAGGTGGGGAGACCAAGTAAGTCTTCCCAGAACTACTTAACCTAGAGGGCAAGAAGGGGTATTCCTATTGGAGGAAGGGCTACAGCACACACAGATGTGAGAACTTGTGGCACTTCTAGGAAACTTCAAACAGCACCATCTTGTAAGAGTGTAGGGTGATTGTGCATGTGGTGCAGGGAGGTGGTATAAGAAGAGGCAGAGGAGGCAGGAAATGAAGCTGTTGAGGGGAATGACAGCCCTACATGATATTCTTAAGACTTTAAATAGTGTCCAAAAGTATTTGAAGGATGCACTGAGAGATATTATTCTGGGCTTTGATGTCTTAGTCTTACAGTTGAGGTAAATCCCACTGGCAGATACCTAGAGCATTAACTAGCAGTAGGTTTGAGGCTATTAACATTTTCAAATATATATATTTAATAGCAATATAATTTAATACATAATAATATAGAATATAATAATATAATTTATATATATATAAATAAATTTTTTTCTTTCTGTAGTTTTTCGGGAAACAGGTGGTGTTTGGTTACATAAGTAACTTCTTTAGTGGTGATTTGTGAAATTTTGGTGCACCCATCGCCTGAGCAGTATACACTGCACCCTATTTGTAGTCTTTCATTCCTCATCCCCTTCCCACCCTTTCCCCTTGAGTCCATTCTGTCATTCTTATGCCTTTGCATCCTATAGCTAAGCTCCCACTTATGAATGAGAACATACAACGTTTGGTTTTCCATTCCTGAATTACTTCACTTAGAATTAACTTATGATGGAATACTACCGGAATACTACTCAGCCATAAAAAGGAATGAATTAATGGCATTTGCAGTGACCTGGATGAGGCTATGAACGTTTCATCTGATAGAGCAAACTCTAGGTAAGCAGGAAAGCTCTTGGTTCTCCCTATAGCCAACCCTCACACCCACAGTCACTTCTAGAGTTTTGTCTGTTACCTGAAGGCAGAATTATTTGAATGCCTACTTATCTACATGCCATCTTTGTTGTTGGGCCTCCTTCCTTCACTGTAGCTAATTGATTTTGGGAGTATATATCCTTACCTAGAGCCTTTTATGGTCCTGATAGGGACCTGGACTCCTCTCTGGTGAGTAAAATTTAGGTAAGTACAAGTTTTTGCTTTTGACTATCTGAGTTGCTCAGAATATACTTGGCTATTTGCCATGACTGTAACAGGTAACACAAGAAAAGAAAATGAGAAAAATGTTGACTAGTACTGTGGAGGCTGGAGTTTCCAAAGGCAGTCATGTGATGGACACAGGTGGATGAGACACGAGAAGCCTGTAGTCGTCTACCTACTGACATGCCAGTGCTACCTCCAGGTAGCCCTCTCCCCTATCTGGGCCCAGGAGCAGTCTGGCTGGGAGTTGGGGGACATATGTAGAAGGGGACCAACCCCCATGAACTACTCAGAACAAGCTGACAGGCACTATAGTGACACCAGTGGTGCCCAGTGAGGGCTTTCCAGGGCAAGAATGGAAGGAGGGCACTCGAATGCCTTGAGATGTAGCTGTTTAGCAATTGTATGGAAATATTCCAATATTTAGTAATCATTACAGGCATACTAGAGAAATCTAGTCAAATCTTGGACCTGAATATATGACTCTGAAAAAGATGAACATGAGAAATCTCCCCTTCTGCTGTGCCTTAGGGAAAGAGTCTTCTACAATTTACCTAAACCATGAGTTCAATTAGATTTCTTTGGGCTATGCTTGAGGCTTTGCATAGCTCTTTCCTGTGGAATGTCTTTATTTCACAAAAGTTGTAAAACCTCTCAAGTTATTACAAACCTGCTTTGCTTATTTTTTTTCTAGATTATTCCAGAAGCTTGAGAAGACCAAAACTGCTTGGGCAAAGGGTCTCAGAAGTAACATGGAGAAGAGATTGGAAGGAGGCAAGGTTGGAGGAAGGGATCTCTAATCCAAGTTAACAAGTTCGTGGGATGGGGAAGAGGGCAGATTCAACAGCTGTTTTTGAGATTATCATTTGGAGTGAAAGGAAGATTGGGATGAGTTAAGCTTCTGACCCGAGTGAAGTGAAGGATAATGATGCACTCATAGGCAATCATAGTGGATACTGGCTACAATAAGGGATTTCATTTCTCTGACCTCAGTTTGCTTATTAGCAAAATGGGGGTAAAATTGGGGTAATAATGGTACCTGTCTTATGGGGCTGCTTTTAGGATGACACGAGATAATGCATACCAAGTGTTTAAGTCTGGGATTGACAGGCAGTAAGCATTCACTGAATGGGGCTTAGAAAGTGTTCAGTGAATTTGCTGCAAACCACAAAGCTAGGTAAGTGATGGAGATGGGGTTCTAGCACCTCATTAAAGCACAATCTGGTCACTTCACTTGTTAACATCGGGTAGAAGCAGTCAGAAGGGGGACAAGTCTAGGGAACAGTTATGTGATGAGCTTGGTTTTGAAATATGGAGACATTGATGGAGTGGGGAGGGGATGTCTAGTAGGTAGTTGGACACATGGGACTGAACTTAAAAGAAATCTTGGCTAGAGATGTCCTTTTACCCACAGTCATCCCTCACAATGTATGTGAAGTTATAGCCATCGAGAGTGTACTACCTAATAGTCAAGTAACTGACAGATGATGTTTAATAAAATTGTGTGACCAAGATTATTGTAAATTCTTTAAGTGGTTTTAGTCAGATTTTTATGTTTGACTATTGATCTCTCTTGCCAAAAAATTTTTATGGTGCCATAGAATTGTTAACTGTAATGAAAAGCCCATATTTCAGAAACATAAAAGCCATCTCCTAATCATATGAAGTTTAAAGATTTCTACATTAAAAGCTACCCCATTAAGAAGTTAATTAACCCTCAGTCAAAATTTCTAAACTTCATTTCCTTCAACTGAAAGTAGTTTTATAACTCTTTTAATATGCTGAATAATTTGTTTGTTTAACATTATTTAAGGAACAGATTCCTATTATAGCTTGTGTCACAAGTTGAATGGGGAAAAAAAATCTTCAGTGCTCCTCAAGTTTGATCTTATTTGCTTTCTGGCACCACCACCCACTCTTGGCCTCCCATCAGGTACTTTATCACACTGTTGATGTGAAGTTGCCTGTTTGTATGTCAGAAGCTTAAACCTAAATAAAAAAAAAATTGTATTTTATATCACCTGGCTACAAGTTTATGAAGACAATACAACTGTGTATAGCATAGTGGGAGATGGCAAACTATGGTTCACAGATCAGATCTGGCTTGCTGCATGTTTTTGTACGGCCCATGAACTAAGACTGGTTTTTACATTTTTAAATTGCTGAAGAATATAGAAATAAAGGTAATATTCCATGCTATATGAAAACTGTAGGAAGTAAAAATTATATTTTATGGGAACACAGCCATGCTCATTCATGTATGCATCATTTATAGTTGTTTTCATGCTACAATGGCAGAATTGACTATTTGCAACAAGGACTGTATATGGTGTTTTCATTGCTTCACAGTGCTGTCCAGCAACCCACTAATCACAAGGATGAGGTTACAACTCTACAGCATTTAAAGTGCATATCACTCTCTATAGTAACATTTAAAAAAATTACTAGTGCTATAGCCACCATGTCAAAAAGAAAAGAAAGCATAGTGGGCTCCAAACGTCATGCTTCTAAGGCACCGTGGAGTGTGTATTGTTTTCTTACCAAATTAAATAGTGCTATGGTTTAAATGTGACCTCCCCAAAGTTCATTTGTTAGGAATTTAATCCCCAATACAACAGTGTTGGAAGGTGGAGCCTAATAAGATGTAATTAGTTAATCATGAGGGCTCTGCATAAATAGATTAATGTTGTTATCGTGGGAGTGAGTTAGTTATTGAGGGAGTGGTTAGTTACTGTGAGAGTGGGTTTGTTGTAAAGGTGTGTTTGGCCTATCTTGCTCTCTGGCTCTTTCTCTGTCACCTTCCACCATGGGAGGGCACAGCAACAAATGCCCTTGCTAGATGTTGGCCCCTTGATATTTAACTTCCCAGCCTCCAGAGGTGTGAGCCAAATAAATTTCTGTTCATTGTAAATTACACAGTCTGTAGCATTCTGTTATAGCAGCACAAAACAAACAAAGCAGAGGAGAAAGCATTGTGTTTATTACATGTTGACACTCCAAACAATATAATAGATTAAGCACTCATCACATTTTTTCCAATTCACACAAAAGCAATGACCAGAAAAATTAGAAAATTTAAAACAATATCTCATCACAGCACAATTTCTTTAAAATAATAAAAAATGAAAATGAGACTACAACCAGAATAAGTTTCCAAGTGGCTTGTTATGCAAGCAAGGCAAAATATTTTATTGATGTTGAGTTCATTAAATCATGTTTGATTATAGCAGCAGATGGAATATATTCAGTGAAAATAAATTAGTTTAAGACTATTAGCCTTTTGGTGACACTGATTGCTTGGTTAAGAACATTGACAGCAGCATCAATAGTGAATTTTAAAATGTCTTCTAGTGGTTTTCCTTAGCTCTTGTTGACAAATATTACCAATGCAGCTCAGTTGTTTATTTGAGGAGTCAGTGCTGCGTTTGAAGTGAATGAAGAAATAGCTTCTATGAAGAGCCTGTGTAGAAGAACTATGGGCAAGATTATTTTAAAAGAAAATGAGAAAACACTAGTTCAACACGACCTGAAGTGGAATCTGCCAAGATGTGTTGCAACTGTTCATAGTAAAAAATATCTACGGAGCAGAAAAAGGCTTTTGGAACAAATTTAGAAAGTGGGTGAAAATGTAAGATATTTAAAGCCTATGATTACTAATTGTAATATTCACCATCAGGTACTTTGTGGAAAATATTTAAATCTGTGATGTTATTGAATCAGTGGTATCAAAAGTTAATTTTATTAGCTCTTCTGGACTTTTAACCATTGCCCATTTAATAAACATTTTTTTCAGAAATAGGAAGTAAATATCCTGTCAGATCAGCATTAACATATGAACATTTGAATCAATTTCAATAAGGCACATTAACTTTGAACTCCAATAAGGTGAAATGTGATTTCATTCCCATTGTATTTTTTTTGGGCCCTACTAAGCCAGTATTACAAAAAATATTCATTCACCTCATATTTTGAATTTTATTAATAAAAATTTTTAGAAGCTTGTTTTCTTTCTTTACATAAGTACCTTCATCTTACATATATATTTGATTTTGCTTTCCGGACAGCAAAGACTAAAATATTGACTATCTGTGCCTTTACAGAAAATGTTTGCCAACCTCTATTGTATAGCCCCAATTTGTAATGCTGTTGTGTTAGCTAGTTTTGTGAGTCAGATTGGCAAGGCTGTGGCCCAGTTATGCAATCAAACACCAAGCTTCACAATCTTCACAGGTGTTGCTGTGAAGTACTTTGTAGATGTGATTAACATCTTCTATCATCCATCAAATTCAATTAAGGGAGATTATCCTCAATAAATTGGGTTGGTGTGATCCAATTAGTTGACAAACCTTATGAATAGAACTGAGGTTCCTTGAAAAAGAAGAAATTCCTCCTGAGGATAGCTCCTGTCTGTGAATTTCCAAACTGCTCTTCCTGACAGCCTCACAATTGTATTAGCCAATCCCCAATCTCTCTCTCTCTCTCTCATATATATATACACACACACACACACACACATATATATGTATATGTATAATATATATGTATGTATGCATTTATGTATGTATGTATTTATATGTATGTGTATATATAATCTCCTATTCTGGTCATCTGGGGGAACCCTAATGCCACTGCTGTCTGTACAAGACATTATTACCTAACTTACACTGCTAGAAAACAGAAAAGAAAATAACTGCAGATAAAACGAAATAATTTTTTGTCACTCCAGTTCAGCTGTGATACTGCCTATGTATCTTAATGACTCTCAGTGTAAGGCAGAAAGGGGTAATGAGAGTCATGAATAAAGAAAGAAAACTCAGCAAAACTTAAATTCAGCCTTATTACTGTGGATCAGACATGATTTTTTTTCTGGACAGAATCTGTTCCCAGAGCAAAAAATGAGATTTTTCGAGGAAATGTCTCCATTAGCCTAACTCTAGGGCTCTTTTCCTGGGGCCCACTATTGCTGGCTGTGACAGCACCCTTCACCTTGCAGTGATGTTGGTAAATAGTGTATTTACGTATTTTCAGAATAAAACTTCTAGAGCTTATACCAGATTTTCCAACGGGTTTGTGGCACCAAAACGATAAAAAGCTGTAAATGGGTCAGGCGCGGTGGCTCATGCCTGTAATCCCAGCACTTTGGGAGTCTGAGGCTGGCAGATCACCTGAGGTCGGGAGTTCGAGACCAGCCTGACCAACATGGAGAAACCCCATTTCTACTGAAAATGCAAAGTTAGCCGGGCGTGGTGGTACATGCCTGTAATCCCAGCTACTCGGGAGGCTGAGACAGGAGAGTCACTTGAACTCGGGAGGCGGAGGTCGCGGTGAGCCGGGATCGTGTTTGCACTCCAGACTGGGCAGCAAAAGAGAAACTCCGTCTCAAAAAAAAACAAAAACAAAAACAAAAACAAAAAGGCGGCTGTAAACGATCCACCTCCATGTCACCTGCTGTGTACATTGCCTCTCTAACCCTTAGAATAATCATATGAAGTAGGTACTAGTATCCCATTTCACAGATGAGAAAACTGAAGCTTAGAAAAATGAATTCATTTGTCCCCGTCTGGATTCGAACCCAGATCTGACACCAAAGCTCACGCTGAGGGGAGTTAAGGAAATGGTTTGTTCAGTCCCCTAGGCAGGGCAATCAGAAAACCTTCTGCACTTGCGGTGGCGGTCTGGGGAGCCCCAGGTGGGGACTGGCCTCTGCCCCTTCCCCTGGGGAGGAGACAAGGTGGGAGTGGTCCCCAAGCTTTGCGTGAAGTGGGGTGGGGTGGCGTGTCCCAGCCTACGGGGCACCAGCCTTCTAGTGTGCCCCTGCCCAACGGGAGGGAGGAGGGAGCGGGGAGCCCCGGGGAGGGAGGAGAGGGCGGGCCCTGAGAGGAGTTTAAAAAGAGGAAGGAAGTGGGGCCCAGCGGCGCCCAGCTACCCCCTGCCGGCTTCCCCGCGGGAGGAGGCGAGGTCCCGGCTCCGTCATGGCCCCCTGGCGCAAAGCTGACAAGGAGCGGCACGGCGTGGGTAGGTGCGGGCGCCAGGGCGCGGCAGGGAGCGGGACAGGTGGCGGGAGAGCCGCGAGCAGGAGGATGCTGCGGGGCTGGCCGCGCGGGGTGGGCAGGGCGCGCCGCCTGCAGGTCAGAGGGCGCAGCCTGCGGCTGGGCCCCGGGGCGGAAAAGCCGAGGCTCGGGGAGAGGACGGCGGGACCCCACCTCGCGCGCTAAGCACAGCCCTCGCCCTCTCGCCTGCCGAGGGAACCTGAGGCATTTCCGAGATAGGGTCAAGACTTGAGCTTGACGACTCAGCTCTTCTCGCCAGACTCATCGTCCCCAGGAGTGCCCCAACTCGCCGCATGGGAGACTTGGCCTTATAGAGGGAGCTCCACTCTCCTCAGGCTCAGCCTTGGCCTGCCCACCATGCATACTTCCACCCCCTCCAAAGCGACACCCATCTGCCTGCTTCCCCTGTCTGTTCCTTCTGGGTCAGGTGACTCCCGATTTGGCAGGGCATCCAGAGGGCAGCTCAAGCTTGGGGGATGGGGCTGGACGGTGGGGTTCTCTACTCAGCCCCTAAGAGCCTCTGGGGAAAAAGGCTCCCGTCAGGTGGTCTGAGGGTAACCCAGAAGCTAGCTTTGTCAGCCTCAGCCATCTAAACTCCCAGAGGCCTCTGCCTGGAGCTCAGGGGCGGAAGTGGTGGCTGGGGGAAGGGAGGCCTCAGGTGCTGCTACTCTCTCTGAGTGGCATCCGTGGTGCAATCTTCATGGACTCACTGTGGTTTTCAAACTTCAATATCAATTAAAAAGTCACTCTGGAGCTTCCTACACAGGCAGATACCAGACACCATCTCAGAAACAAAGATTTAGCAGGTGAGGCATTGGAAGACCCAAGCGCCCAGAGGGATTCGATGCAGGGAGTCCCCAGGCCGCTGTTCGGGAAACACTGCCCTGGAGAGATCAGTAGTTATCCACTCAATTACTGGGCACCGGGCATGGGGTGGGGGGCATTTTGATATGAATGGTTCCCATCCAGAGAACAAATAATAATTCATATCCTCAATGGGCAGTTACAAAGTAAGGAAGGATACAGCTTCTGCCCTTGAGGAGTTATGTGGAAGGCTAGAGGCTTAGACTGGGAAGTCAGAACTGAGTTGAAATCAGGGTCTGTTTCCTCATCTATAAAGTGGGAATGTTAATAATAATGCAGGTTTCATGAGACTCCTGTAAGGATTGAATGGGGTTATGCATGGAAAGCATTTAGTAGTGTGCTGGCTCAATGAGAATTAGAGATTGAGGTCAAGGGGCTTACCTAGCAGCTTCAGAACCAAGAGACACCACCACCAAGATGCACCCTAATGCCAGATTCAGGACAGTCATGCCTTATGAGACTGTAGTGTTTCATGGTTTGCATGACCAAATGTCATGCAGTCTGTGTCTGACTTCAGAACCCGCATGTGAGGCAGTGTATTATTCCCACTTTACAGATGCAGTAACCAAGTTAACATCACTTGGAAGCAACGAAGCTGGGCCTTAAATTCAATTGTCTTCAGACCCTAGGTCATGGCACCAGAAAAGCATCTAGAAGGGAAACATCATGGGTAAAGGCAGGGAGCTGGCATCCCTGCAGTGTGTGGGTCAAACAATAAGTATTCTGCTTTGGTTTTAGTATTGCTTTTAGTGTTAAAAAAAATTGCAGAGGTAGATTATGGCTAGATTGTGAAGGGCTCTGAGTGCCAAGCTTCGAAGTTTGGATTTCCTTCAGTGAGCACTGGAGGTTTTGAGCAGTGTCATCTGGAAGAAGTTAAATAGTTAATTAGGACAGGAGTGGGGATTGGACTTACAATAGAAGGAAAATGGGTAACAGTTTTACCTGTCTACTTTCTGCCTGGTTAATCTAGCAGGAGGTCACTTATAATCAACATTTCCTGTTAACTTTTACTAGGTTAATCCACTCTGCCTGAGGCTCTTGTCAGTGAAGAGAGCTTTCTCCTTTCAGGAGAGAGGAAAGGGTAGAAAAGGAGGAGGTAGAAAGAGAAACTAACAGTATCAGTTAGGGTTAAGTGTGACTAAGGGTGACAGTAAACTTGCAAAATTGTGGCCTAACTAAACTGCAAGTTTATTTATGTCTTGCATAGAAAGCTCAGAAATGGTCTGTGAAGAGGTGGTAAGGTGGCTCATTCTGTATCTCACACTGTATCCTTGGCATGTGACTTCTGCCTTCTGAGCCACACAGGCGCTTAAGCTTCGGTTATCAGGTCCACCTTCCAGCCAGCAAAAAGGATGCAGGAAAAAGAAGGTCATGACTTTTCCGTTTAAAGACATTTACCTGAAGGCACACTTGACATTTCTTCTTACCTCCTATTGGCTAAAATGTAATCACATGACTGACTATAGCTGCAAGGGAAGCTAGAAAATGTAGTCTGTAATGTAGGCAGCCATGTACCCAGCTAAAAATTAGGAGTTCTCTTCATAACTAAGGAGAGGAGGAAGAATATTGAGGATGATGTGTTAGTTTGCTAGGACTGCCATAGCAAAATACCACAGACTGGGTGGTTTAAACAACAGAAATGTATTTTCTCACAGTTCTCGAGGCTGGAAGTCCAAGATCAAAGTACCAGCAGTGTTGGCTTGTCTTGTGGCCTGTCTCCATGGTTTGCAGATGGCTGTCTTGCTGCCTCTTCATTGCTTTCTGTGCAGGCACACCCTTGCTGCTTCTTCCTCCTGTCATGGGGACACCAGTCATATTGGATTAGCATCCCACCCTAAAGGACTCATTTTAACTTAATCACCCCTTTATCTCCGAATATGCACTTATCTCCAAATAGGAGTACATTCTGAGATGCTGATACTGGGACTTCAGCATAAGAATTTTGGTGGGGACACAAGTTTGTGACAAATAATCTGTGGTTTCTGGCATGGTATTTTGGGACTATAAAGAGGGCTTCAAGGCAGGAGTCCTGAGACAAAGGGTGAGGGTAGAAAAGAGTTGTTTACCCTGAAGCTGAGCCTCCCAGACAGATTTGTGTGGGACTCTAGCTATTCTTGTAGGGGAGGGAAAAGCTTCTTTCTGCTACTGCATCTTGGGTTTTCTGTAAATTAGACTAACAAAAGACTGATGAACAAGAGAAAACAAACAAGTTTATTAGCGTGTACATCCTGCTTACATATGGAGTACTCAAAGGGTTGGTTTGAACTTGAGCTTATACAGCATCTTAGCAAAAGTACAATAAAGGTTTAGAGAAGTAGCAAGATAAAGGAGGGTTTTAGGCTTCCAAGGGCAGCAAACTGTGGGAAGGGAAATATATGGGGAATCTAATGGAAGATAAAGGATTATTTGTGCAGGTCCATCTTGGAGCCAACTTTGTCTTCTTCATGGTCATAAAACTTCCCTGGGAGAGGGGATTTATGGCAGTCCTTATTTCTTAGGAGTTTCTTCAGATAAATAAATATCCAGGAAAGCTTCTTTCTGTACCTGTTGATTCTTATGTGCATCCAGCTCAAAATAATATGCCCTATGGAAGTGGCATATTTTGATCACGTTTTGATCAGAAACCTGTTCTGTATGCAGCTTCTCTCTAGCTATGGTTTTACACCAATGTGTGGTGTTGAGGAATATTTGTTGGTTCCTTCTGAGGGCGGTGAGGGAGAATCTGTTCCAGGTCTCTCCCCCAGCTGCCAGTGGTTTGCTGGCAATCCTCAGCATTCCTTGGCTTGCAGAAGCATCGCGTTGATCTCTGCCTCCATCTTCACGTGGTATTCTCATTGTGTGCGTGTCTGTCTCCACATT
Organism: Mandrillus leucophaeus; assembly: GCF_000951045.1. Lineage (NCBI taxonomy): Eukaryota > Metazoa > Chordata > Mammalia > Primates > Cercopithecidae > Mandrillus > Mandrillus leucophaeus. Next base: position 1,297,216 of record NW_012109308.1, on the reverse strand, counting down.
TCTCCTTTTAAAAAAGACATCCAGTCAGATTAGGGCCCACCCTAGTGACTTCAGTTAAATGTGATTACCTCTGTAAAGACTCTGTCTCCAAATAAGATCATATTCTGAGGTACTGGGAGTTGGGACTCCAATGTCTCTTTTTTTTGGAGGGGGTGGGCACAATTCAAACCATAACAGGCTCTGCAGAAGCAGAGAAGGGATCTTGTTCACATCTTGGTTGGGGAATATGGAGGAATCCATGACCAGCCCGTGGTCCAGGGATGTGGGTGATGCTGTCATAGCCCAGTACCCTGGACAGAGCTGATCCATGCACACTGACAGACTTGGAGTGGGCAATGTGTGCTGGCGTCATTTGCAGCATGGATTTTTGTTGCAGGGAACAAAATCTAGTCAAACCAGTTCAAGGAAAATGTGTGTGGTATATATCTGTGGGAGAGCAGGGGGAAGTGGTGTATTTTAGGGTCAGAAGAATCACATGGAAATCCAGGAAACAGGAGGAGCCAGGCCTCGGAAAGGGCTTGAACTGAGGCAACCCTGGAATCCTCTGCCTCTCCTCTCATGGCTTCTCAGCTTCTCTGAGCATGCCGGCTCTGGTCTTCTTTCTCTCCCCACCACCTCCCTTTGATTGTATTGCTCTTCATAGCTGATACTCTAACACCACAGTGGTGACCCCAGGATGCAACCCACCCCTCTCTGCACAACCTTGCAAGTCAAGCATCCACTTAATCTTCTGTGTGTTTATTTGTTCAAAGTCCCAATAGAAGGGAGTGGCAGCTTGGTTTCCCTTTGTAAGAAAGACCACCCAAATCAGAGGTCATTGCCAGCCTAAGAATGGGCCTCACTCTGGTGAGGATGCTGCCCCTGGCAGGTCTAATTCTCTGTGACTATGAGGTGGGGTCACGTAGCTTGCTACTCATCTAGCAGGAACCATGGGTGGGGACTGATTCTTTGAGTGGAACCTGCATTCCAAACACACCCAGGGCAGAACTTCACTACACAGGGACCAATTATACTGCTTTTATTGCCAAAAGCAACAGTTGAAAAGAGAGCATCATTCACTCATTAACTTGTCCATTTGTTCACTCATTCATTCTTCGTTAACTTCTTAAATACTTGTTGGGTCTGTGTGCCAGGCATTATGCTAGTCACTGAGATTACTAGAATTAGGCCAATATGGCCCCTATCCTTCTGGGGCCTATAGTCTAGTAGGGAAGATGAAAGAGAACTTCATGAATAAATCAGTAACCATATAATTACAAATTGTGATATGTGCTATTGTAATATGAGTGAGAATATTAGGAATGGTCTTGAATTAGATGATGTGAGAAGGCCTCTCAGGCGCAATGGGGAAAAGAATTCCAAAGCCAGTGCTTGGAGGGATATTAATACATGCATCTTTGCTACAGTGGCTGACTGTACCTTTGGACTGGTCTCCAGAAATTAGTCTGGTGAAACAAAAATACACGGATTAGACATCTAATTCCTTCCTACCACCAATTCTTAGGTGCCGGGGCTTCCTACTTTCAGATGCTTCAGCAACTTGAGGCTGTTTAGGAGTGCCTGCTGGGCTGGCTGTTTGAGTTCATGTAAGGAGACTGTCCTAATCCGTAGTTATATGGGCACCTCATTAGTCTGTGGACATCTTGCCCCTAACCATAATGTTTGCATTTGAATGAGCCTTGAAGACAGATTGTGTTTTCTAAGCTCTGCTTCCTCCTGAGATCAGCATCCTATTGCTGCTGTCTGTTGAGAGAGGAAATGTAGTCACCATACTGCTCTGCTAATTTCTGGACCTTTGGATTTGTTGGTTTTTTTTTTTTTTTTTTTTTTTTAAAGCTTACAGGCCTTGAATCTAATAGTCAATTACACATGGGTGCCGCAGTCTGTGCTCTGCAGCATACATTCTGCAAATGGGGAATGATAGTGCTTATCACCACGCAACTCCAGAGGAGTCTGGATAGAGACACCACAAATGTTCCCTTTAATAGGCACTTTCTCCTTTCTTCCCCCTTCCCTTAATGGGTGTGAACTGAAAAACAGGCTGAGTTTGCGGGCTGCTTAAGTCTTACTCTGTTGTTAGTTCTCCTTGGAGAAAGTCATTCCTTGTCTCCCTGCCCCCCACCAGGTCAGCTTCTGCTTTGGCTTAAAGTCATGGTGGCAGAAACTGAGGCTGGAGAAAGTATGACCGCTAACGTGGGCACTTTCCAGAGCCCTCTCCGTTCATCACTCTAGGGCAGTGGTCTGCAGACTTTTCAGCACCAGGGGCTGGTTTGGTGGAAGACAATTTTTCCACAGACCGATGAGGAGGTGGGGCGGGGTGGGAGGGATGGTTTTGGGATGAAACTGTTCCACTTCAGATCGTGAGGCATTAGATTCTCATAAGGAGCATACAACCTAGAACCCTCGCATGCGCAGTTCACAATAGGGTTCCTGCTCCTGTGAGAATCTAATGCCCCTGCTGACCTGACAGGAGGCGGAGCTCAGGCCAGTGGTGGATTGCCTGCTGCTCACCTCCTGCTGTGCAGCCCTGTTCCTAACAGGCCACCAACTGGTACCGGTATGTGGCCTGGGGAGTTGGGGACCCCTGCTCTAGGGCACTCAGTTCCCTTGACAGCACATGGCCCCTTGGATCACAGCTTAAGCTAAGATGATGGATGGAGACATAGGTGGACAGTCTGATGTGCACATTGTCACAGCACAGGGTCTGAGTGGGGCAATAGGCATTTGTTTGGTTGAATTAAATGGTGCAATGCCAGGCCTAGTGACACCCTGACTGACATGGTGGGCTGCAGCAGCAGGGCCATCCCAGTGTCAGCTGAACCTTGAGGGGTTTCCTGGAAAGTGGGTTTTTGCTGCTGGCTTCCCTGGTGGTGGCGGCAGTCAGGGAAGGACCCTTCCAAGTAGAACGGATAGCCAATGTAAAGAGGAGGAAGCCTCTCTGATGTGTGGGAGGCCAGTGTGGCTGCAGTAGAGTAAGCAACGCACAGAGCAGTAGGAAATGGATTCTCTGAGAGAGGTCATAGGGAGCAGTACTTTGTAGGTATTGTGAGGCTTTTACTCTGAATGAGGGAGGGGGACATTGCAGGGTTTGAAGTAGAATTGTAGAACGACCTGTCTTATGTTTTAAAAGGATTGAGCATAGTAGTTTTATGATGAATTAATCAGGAGGAATTAAATGTGGTAGCAGGGGGACCAGTTAGGCAGCAACAGTGATAACTCAGGCAAGAGATGGTGGTGGCTTGGAGCAGGAGGGAACAGTGGAGACGGTGAGATGTGCTTAGATTCGGGATGTATGTGTTGTAGGTCAAGCAAATGGGGTTTTCTTCTTGGAATGGATGTGGGTATGAGAAGGAGAGAGGAGCCAGTGGTGACGCCAAGGTTTCTGGTCTGAATAGCTAGAAGAAGGAGAACTGCATCGAGGTCTTCCCTAGTGAAAACCTTGATCTAAGTAGTCATCGACGTTGGCATAAATCATACCATTGCCTCACATTTTGTAGCATGGTACATTTTTTTTTAAAATTTTACTGACAGTTCCAGGATACAAGTGCAGAACATGCAGGTTTGTTACATAGGTATACATGTGCCATGGTGGTTTGCTGCACCTATCAACCCATCATCTGGGTTTTAAGCCACGTATGCATTAGCTGTTTGTCCTAATGCTCTCCCCTCCTCACACCCCCCTACCCTCCCCCCGACAGGCCCTGGTGTGTGATGTTTCTCTCCCTGTGGCCATATGTTCTCATTGTTCAGCTCCCACTTATGAGTGAGAACATGCAGTGTTTGGTTTTCTGTTCCTGTGTTAGTTTGCTGAGGATGATGGCTTCCAGCTTTATCCCTATCCGTGCAAAGGACATGATCTCATTCCTTTTTATGGCTGCATAGTATTCCATGGTATATATATAGGACATTTTCTTTATCCAGCCTATCATTGATGGGCATTTGGGTTGGTTCCAAGCGTTTGCTATTGTAAATAGTGCTGCAATAAACATACGTGTGCATGTGTCTTTATAGTAGAATGATTTCTATTCCTTTGGGTATATACCTAGTAATGAGACTGCTGGGTCAAATGGTATTTCTGGTTCTAGATCCTTGAGGAATTGTTTCCACAATGGTTGAACTAATTTACATTCCCATCAACAGTGTAAAAGCATTCTTATTTCTCCACAGCCTCACCAGCATCTATAGTTTCTTGACTTTTTAGTAATCGCCATTCTGACTGGCATGAAATGGATATCTCATTGTGCATTTCTCTGATGATCAGTGGTGCTGAGCATTTTTTCACGTTTGTTGGCCACATAAATGTCTTCTTTTGAGAAATGTCTGTTCATATCCTCTGTCCACTTTTTGATGGGGTTGTTTGTTTCTTGTAAATTTGTTTCAGTTTCTTATAGATTCTGGATATTAGACCTTTGTCAGATGAGTAGATTGCAAAAATTTTCTCCCATTCTGTAGGTTGCCTGTTGACTCTGATGATAGTTTCTTTTGCTGTGCAGAAGGTGTTTAGTTTAATTAGATCCCATTTGTTAATTTTGGCTTTTGCTGCAATTGCTTTTGGTGTTTTCATCATGAAGTCTTTGCCCATGCCTATGTCCTAATTGGTATTGCCTAAGTTTTCTTCTAGGGTTTTTTATTTTTATTTATTTATTTTTTTTGACATATTTATTTATATTTTTTTAGAGTAGAGTCTCACTCTACTGCCCAGGCTGGAGTGCAGTGGCGCAATCTCGGCTCACTACAAGCTCCGCCTCCTGGGTTCACGCCATTCTCCTGCGTCAACCTCCCATGTAGCTGGGACTATAGGCGCCCACCACCATGTCCGGCTAATTTTTTGTATTTTTAGTGGAGATGGGGTTTCACTGTGTTAGCCAGGATGGTTTCGATCTCCTGACCTCGTGATCCGCCCGCCTTGGCCTCCCAAAGTGCTGGTATTACAGGCATGAGCCACCGCGCCCAGCCTCTTCTAGGGTTTTTATGGTTTGGGATTTTACATTTAAGTTTGTAATCCATCTTGAGTTAATTTTTGTATAAGATATAAGGAAGGGGTCCAGTTTCAGTTTTCCACATATGGTTGACCAGTTTTCCCAGCACCATTCCACTGTATTCCATTGCTTCTTTTTGTCAGGTTTGTCGAAGATCAGATGGTTGTAGATGTGTGGTGTTATTTCTGAGGTCTCTGTTCTGTTCCATTGGTCTATATGTCTGTTTTGGTACCAGTACCATAGTACGTGGTACATTTACAAAGCCCTTGTGTTATCATGTTTAGCCCTCACAGACACTCTAAGAAAAATAACTTCTGTCCTTATTTCGCAGGTGAGGAAACTGAGGCATAGATCTTTGAGGTCTCGCTGAAATGCAGCCTGTTCCAGGCAGTTCTATCATACCTCACCCCCTCTATTTTATGGAAGTTGCCCCTTTTCACTTTGTCTTTTAGTTAGTCAACTGTATGTCATCTTCCCCACTAGCTGGTACATTGTTGGAGAGCAGAGCTGTATGGAGGGTTAACTTTGAGTCTATTCAGCATCAATGCAATAGCAGGAATGTGGGAGGTCAGAGAAACTAATCATTATTGTAGCCTACATCCCCTTGAGAATCCTGTGGCAGCTAGAAGCCCTTCTTCCCACAAAAATATGCACATGGGCAGTTCTGCATTGCAGTGTCACCAAAAGTCATTCATGGAAGCCAGTTAAGGTCCCTGGTAAAACGTGCTCATTTTACTCTGTAACTATTTAATAAACAAATACAATAGACATAGCCAAAGCGTTCTGCCCATGGTATGAATTCTTGAAGCTTGTCAAGAGTCAGAAAACAATTCTTATAGTCTGTTCAGATGAATTAAGTTCAATAAGCCTGCGCTGACTGATGGTCCTTAGCTGGGTATTTGGGCCCAGAGGTGAATACAATAGTTCAGGAAGCTTACTGTTCAGTCATAACCTCTCTTTGTGTATGAGGCAGCGGAGAGCACCATTATTAGTACTGATGTCCCCATTGGATGGGTTGGGGGCAGTCCACCCTTTGCTTCAAGTTACTACAGCTGCTGTCATTCCCTTCATACTTCCTTGCAGCCTCACGTTGAATGATCTGGGCACCTCTAGAATGTAAGCTCCATGATGGCAGGGCCACGTCTGTTCTTCTTCTTCAGCACAGAGCTGGTGCCCAGTGGTTGTTGATTGGATGGATGAAGAGGTGGATTCATAGGTGGATGGATAGTTGTTGATTAGACGGATGGGTGGGTAGTGGGTGAGTGGATGGATGGTTGGATGAATGGCTGGGTGGATGAGTGGAGGGGGAAGGGCATGGGTAAAGGGTAGGGGCTGGAGGTTTTAAAATTTTCTGGTGACCTTACAGGATTCAGATGGACTGAGTTGCCCCATCTTGCCTTTATCTTCCCACCCCATCCCTTTCCCTGTCAGGAGGCGAGGTCCTGTGAGAGCATCCTAGCACAGCAATAGAGTACTCTTGAACTCGTCTCCAAACGGTGGACCCCTGCAGAAGCTCACCAGGTCTCCCTGGGACTCCATTCAGATGGCCCTGCCATCCATCCCTCGCACATCAAGCTGGTTCCCCCCTCTCTTCCCTGCTGTCACAACCTCTCCCCACCTCCTTGGGGGCTCTCAGTCCAGTTCTTCCCCTTGCCCGTCTCTGCCCCTCCCTCTCCCTCCAGTCTCACTTCCTTAGTGGGGCCTCTTTTTCCCTCTGAGAGCCCACAGCTGCTGTGACTTGCAGTTTAGCCGTTCACTTCTGAAGACAGCTCTTTGTTTCTTGTGTGTTTATTTTGTCTCTTCAACTAGATTTCACGGAAGCTCAGGAGAGCAGGAGTCACCCCCTCTCACCCCACTTTTCTGACCTGCAGGATCCTGCAGAGCGCCAGATACTCTCTGCATTTGGGGCTGGAGGGCTGATTTGGTTGATTTCACCATAAACTTTCTTCCAGCTCTGTAGTGTGTGTGTGCATGTGTGAGTCTGGGAGTGTGTGAGAATGTGAGTGTGAATGTGCCTATAGGAGTACTAGAATGGAGAGAGTGAAATCCAGCATGATGTTTCAGAGCAGGATTTGTCAACCTTGGCACTATTGACACTGTGGGCCAGGAAAGTCTTTGCTATGGGGCTGTCCTGTGCACTGTAGGATGTTTAGCAGCATCTCTGGCCTCTAGTCACTAGGGGCTAGTAGCACTGACACCCCTGACTCCCCTCCCCGAGGTTGGGACAAGCAAAAATGTTTCCAGACATCAACAAATGTCTCTTCCAGTGGGGCAAATTCACTCCCAGTTGAGAATCACTGTTTTACAGAATTCATTGGAATCCTAAGTTTCCTCTTGTTGACTGGGCATGTCATTGACTCGTTAAAAACTGACCACTACAATATGCAGCCCATAAAGTTGATATCATGGTCCAGCAAGAGGCCTGAAGCACCTGGCACAGTGCCGGGGCCAAATGCATCTCCACTCATGAGAGGCGATGTGAGTGTGGTGCATGGCTGAGAGCGTGTGCTCTGGAGCCAGCCTGTCTGGGGTGAAATCCTCACTTGGCCCCTTCTTTGCTGTGTTCACCCCAGGATGTTTACTTGATCTTGCACTACCTCAGTTTCCTCACCTGTAAAACAGAGACAATAATAATCATACACACCGCAAGAACTGCAGATTCACGATTAAATGGGTGACTGTGCGTAAAGCCCTTGGAATAGTGTCTGGTGCGCGGTAAGTGTTTGGCAGAGGTTAGCTGTTCTTGTGATTCCTCTGCTCTCTCCTGGTGGGTGGAGGAACACCTCCTCCTTCTAGGTTCCCTCTGGCTATAATTCTTCGGCCTCATTCCCTGCTGACTAGCGCCCGGGTTTGAGCTCTGGGGTGGCTGCCAGAGGCTTCTGCTGGGTCATTGCAGTCGCCCTGTGGATGCAGTGTCAGGATGCTGCCTCAGTGCTCAGGCTGTCAACACCTGTCCAGAGACTTCCTCTGCTTGCGCATTTCAGTGAGCGCATTTCACTGGAATCCAAAGTGGACCTGCCGGCTAGTTCTGTTTCCCCCTGGAGTGGAGACTCTCCAAAACCCAGCTCAGGGACTGGAGAAGCGAGCTTCGGCCAATTACATTCTTTCTCCATTATTGCTTTTGTTCCTCTTATACAGTCACTTGTCCAAACTCTATTAACACTTGGTGTTGGCTGAAGCTTGTGTTTTCAAACATGTCAGCAGATGGCAGGGCCCCAGATGAGGTACGAATCCATCTCAAAGGGTCACACGGCACTTGATGGCTGCAATCAAAATTGGCAGCTAAGCTGGGTCAGCGTCTCTTGAAGCAATCTTGAGAAATGCAAGAAAGAATATAGCCAGAAGAAGGGACATAGCTGCCCTTCGTGTTCATTCACATCCTTTCAGTCCAGTGAGCGTTTCTTAAAAGTTCAATAAATATCGATTGCACTTCTACTGCGGGCCAGGTGCTGGGAATTCAGTGGTCAACAAGATAGACTCAGTCTCCATCCTTACCGAGGCTGGAGGGAAAGACAGGATATAAACAAGTCCAGTACGTATAATAGAGTGTGATGCCAGCAATGGCCTGGTGAGGAAGCAGGGACTCTGGACTCCACTCTGGGTTTGAATTTGCTTTCTGCCACTTACTATGTGGCTATGAGTAAGTTCCTTAACATCTCTTTGAGTTT